>NC_090178.1:49485330-49597830 GCF_024679245.1 Pseudorasbora parva
CTGCAGGTTCTGTAAGGTGTGTGTGATGTATGATGTACTCTGCAGGTTCTGTAAGGGGTGTGTGATGTACGATGTACTCTGCAGGTTCTGTAAGGTGTGTGTGATGTACTCTGCAGGTTCTGTAAGGGGTGTGTGATGTACGATGTACTCTGCAGGTTCTGTAAGGTGTGTGTGATGTACTCTGCAGGTTCTGTAAGGTGTGTGTGATGTACTCTGCAGGTTCAGTAAGGTGTGTGTGTTGTACTCTGCAGCTTCTGTAAGGTGTGTGTTCTGTATGCTGCAGGTTCTGTAAGTGTGTGTGTGATGTACTCTGCAGGTTCTGTAAGTTGTGTGTTCTGTATGCTGCAGGTTCTGTAAGGTGTGTGTTCTGTGCACTGCAGGTTCTGTAAGGTGTGTGTGTGTGTGTGATGTACTCTGCAGGTTCTGTAAGGGGTGTGTGTGTGTGATGTACTCTGCAGGTTCTGTAAGGGGTGTGTGTGTATGATGTACTCTGCAGGTTCTGTAAGGGGTGTGTGATGTACGATGTACTTTGCAGGTTCTGTAAGGTGTGTGTGTGTGTGTGATGTACTCTGCAGGTTCTGTAAGGGGTGTGTGTGTATGATGTACTCTGCAGGTTCTGTAAGGGGTGTGTGATGTACGATGTACTTTGCAGGTTCTGTAAGGTGTGTGTGTGTGTGTGATGTACTCTGCAGGTTCTGTAAGGGGTGTGTGTGTATGATGTACTCTGCAGGTTCTGTAAGGGGTGTGTGATGTACGATGTACTTTGCAGGTTCTGTAAGGTGTGTGTTCTGTGCACTGCAGGTTCTGTAAGGTGTGTGTGTGTGTGTGATGTACTCTGCAGGTTCTGTAAGGGGTGTGTGTGTGTGTGATGTACTCTGCAGGTTCTGTAAGGTGTGTGTGTGTGATGTACTCTGCAGGTTCTGTAAGGTGTGTGTGATGTACGATGTACTCTGCAGGTTCTGTAAGGTGTGTGTTCTGTGCGCTGCAGGTACTGTAAGGTGTGTGTGAAGGAGGAGCTGCTCTCAGATCTGCTGCCTGGACCCGTTACACTGGTTCTGGAGAGATCCGCTGCACTGAACGCTGATCTCAACCCTTTCACCAAGGTCACACTCTACACTTACTCTACTTCAAAACAAGACACTTGAGTTTGAGCTCGATGTAATGTTTTCATGCACTTAAAGGTAGGCTAGGTACGAATTTTCTAAAACACTTTTGTTCAGATTTGTTTAAACTTTCTTTAAAAAGAGACCAGAATAGTTTGTGTGCGCTAAAAACTAAATAACGACTTATATAGTGATGGCCGATTTCAGAACAAAGCTTCGAACCGTTATGAGTCAGTGAATCGATTCATGATTCGGAACGCCAATGTCGTGAATCGATTCACTGACTCATAACGGTTCGAAGCTTTGTTCTGAAATCGGCCATCACTATACAAGTTATTTAGTTTTTAGCGCACACAAACTATTCTCATCTCTTCATCAATGATTGTAGAGCCGCTGTAGTGAGATGGGCTTTGTAACGACGTCTTTAGTGCCTTTATGGGTCTTGAGAGAGGAAATGACATTGGTGTCAATGAAGGCCTTTCTGAGCCATCGGATTTCAACACTAATATCTTCATCTGTGTGTGAAGATGAGCGGAGGTCTGACGGCTGGCCAACCACAGGAGGAATTAATCACACAATTCACATCTGTGTGTGTTTAATGTGATTCTGCAGCTGATAGGGGTCCGTATCCCAGACCATCCGTTCATGAGACGCCTGTGTCAGACGTTCGGCGATCCGCTCGCTCTCACCAGCGCTAACGTCAGCGCTCAGACCAGCACAGTCGCTGCTAGCGTAAGCACACCACTCCAGAACGCCCAATGCTTTCCCACTGAGTTTGGCTTGAGTTTGACACGTTTCTGGTTTTCTGCAGGAGTTTGAGGATTTGTGGCCCAGTCTGGCGGTTGTGGTGGACGGCGGCCCGATTGGGGATCAAAGCCGATTGGGTTCGACAGTCGTGGATCTGTCCGTGTGTGGCAGATACCGAATAATCAGACCCGGATGGTGAGTAACTCACAATCATATTAACACGATCACTAAAGATTACGGTTTCTACCACAATTTTGGCTTCGGTACGGCACCACAATCTAATACCGAAGTACCGATATTAAATCGATACCACACCGTCGGATATTAGCGCGGGTATATTGCACGCGAATGAGTATATTTATGCAAGTTTTGAGTTTATAAAGTGGGAAATTACCACAAATGTTTATTAGTAAATTAATCAGCAAAGCTTATCACATCAAATCAGTCATTTGAAAACGTTCTGGTGAGAAATTATTTCAGCAAAAATCTCTCAAAATTAGCAAATTGCTTCTGGTTTCAAAAGACATCGCACTACACTAAAGCAATCTGCATAATCCGACTCAACATTTCACGCTCGTCTCGGGATGGAGAACGCAAATCATTTAAGAGATTTTATAGCATTTCTTAGTAACAGTTACAGGAGATATGAGCTCATAACAACGACACACACACGCCTGTAACTTAGAGCTCGCACATTACAAATTAAGTTTCCTTAAACAGTCAAACACACAGAATTATGTACAAATGTCCGTCTTTAGTGAGTATTCACATACACACAGTCGGCTGTGTCTAACGCGAATGTAAATAGCAGTGGCGGCTGGTGATGGAAAAAGTAGGGGGGGCTGAGGGACAATGTGGTTTTAAAATTTATTTTAACAATTGAACAATTTCTGCTGTTTATTTATTACATTAACACCAAAGTAATGATTTAAAAACAAATAGCATCTAATGTAATTATTAAAGTATGATTTTAGTGTCCCAGTATCACACCATACCTGGAGGAGGTCTATATTCACCAGGAGTAGGAATATAGTATTGCCCATTTAAGAGCTGGAATATAGTGCAGCCCCTTTAAGAGCTGGAATATAGTGCGGCCCATTTAAGAGCTGGAATATAGCACGGCCCCTTTAAGAGCTGGAATATAGTGCGGCCCATTTAAGAGCTGGAATATAGCGCGGCCCATTTAAGAGCTGGAATATAGCGCGGCCCCTTTAAGAGCTGGAATATAGCACGGCCCCTTTAAGAGCTGGAATAAAGCGCGGCCCCTTTAAGAGCTGGAATATAGCGCGGCCCCTTTAAGAGCTGGAATATAGCGCGGCCCCTTTAAGAGCTGGAATATAGCGCGGCCCCTTTAAGAGCTGGAATATAGCGCGGCCCCTTTAAGAGCTGGAATATAGCGCGGCCCCTTTAAGAGCTGGAATATAGCACGGCCCCTTTAAGAGCTGGAATATAGTGCGGCCCCTTTAAGAGCTGGAATATAGCGCGCCCCCTTTAAGAGCTGGAATATAGCGCGGCCCCTTTAAGAGCTGGAATATAGCGCGGCCCCTTTAAGAGCTGGAATATAGCGCGGCCTCTTTAAGAGATGCGCGTTCCTGCCTGTATTTTGTGTGTGTGCGCGCTGAACTGTGCTGCGATTCACACGAACAGTGTGAGAAACATGGACGCGGGAGCGCTCTTGTTCATAACCTGCGTATTCGTTTTTGCCGATTGTAATGAATTTAGTTCAATAAAATTAACACATGTAGCCTACTGTAGGCTAAGTGATGATGGTGTTGATGATTTACCTCAGACATGAGCGAGAGTGAGCTTCAGTGCATCGCTCGGACTGCAGAGAATGTGCTCAGTGAAAAAAACGCACTTTTAATAAAAAGTTAAGCAGAAAATATGGTATCTTATGTAGGCTATAACTGCACTTGTTTCAGAGTTATGCTATTGTTAACCCTTTTCTTTCCCTATTAATATTTGCTGCTGCATCCTTTACATCTATGGCTGATTTCAATTTATCAGATAAGACTTTCAATTATATGCATCTGTGGTGAAATAAGATTTTCACTTCAATAATCAGTGCTGACGCACCGCTCCTGAAAGCACTGCCGGACCGCATCGTGTGCAGTGTGAAAGCTATCCGTTAACAAGGGTACGGAAAAAATAAATACACTGTAGGCTTGGGCGGTATCCAAATTTTGATACCGTCATACCTCCTCCCTATTTTACCTCGGTATACGGTATTACCGTGAATAATTAAAACATTATGATGTAAGGCTCAGACAGCGTCAACAAACTGTTGGCTTGGCTTATATATATATATATATATATATATATATATATATAGGCCTATATTTTTTTTTTATTTTTTACATTTGAGCCCCTGCCCCTGAGAAACTCTCTGCACGTTTTATGCTTACCGTTATGAGACAATTGTCAGACAATTGACATTTTTTTTTGTGAGTCCCATGTCCACTTGATTTTTGTGGAGTTCATGCTTATTGCTTACATTGCCAGCTGTGTGACAAAAGGCTTCGGCAATATTACAGCATAGTCCGAGGGTGCGCTCGGTTTTTCATCCACGCAGCAGTGAGTGGATGGTGGTTTCGAATATGCGCCCTTAGGTTCAAGGTATTTCCATCTCTCGCGGTCATCTTTTTGTTGCACAATTTGCAAATTGCCTCGTCTGTATTTACCGTCAAAACCCAAAATACTTCCAAACTGCAGAAGTTGTGTTCTTTTTCGAGACCGAATAACTCAGTGCCCGACTCGCCGTCTTTTCCCCCCTCTCTCTCTCTCTCTCTCTCATCCACGCTGTCACAACAACGCATACACATATTTAGGCATTTAATAAATAAATAGTATTTAATATGTAAATAGTTTAATTAGTTTAACTTATTAAATATTTAATAATTAATTGTAAATCAGCAATATGTAAGTTGATCTTTTTTTTTTTTTTGACGGTTTGACGGTATTGAAACTGATACCGTTGCTATTTTTAGATCCCGCGGTATACCATTTTACCGTATTACCGCCCAAGCCTAATACACTGCAGACGGACTGTGTGAAACCGGCGGTAGAGGCGAGTTGCGTTGCGGATCACTAAGCAGTTCTTGAGTAATTTGTTTGAACAACAATAGAAAGACTTGTTTTCTTGCTATTATCTCATCACAGAAGCGCCGCTGATGTAAATCGGTAGAGGAAACTATTTATATGTATTACATTGGGAATTTGGGATACACTGCTGGGATGGCAGACGGGGTGGCAATGGTTTTTCTTAGGGTGGCAGTTGCCCACCCCCTAGGGGTGCACCGATTCGATATTAGGATCGGATATCGGCCGCGATACTGACGACAAAGCTGGATCGGGGATCGGAAAAATGAACAGATCCACAGGCCGATCCAGATGTTTTTTTGTTTTGTTTTTTTAATCGCAGCAGAACCCTACGTCATTAGTCAGCTTCACGTGTGTCGCGTGCTCGAAGCAACATGGAGCGAGCCAGAGAGTCGGATGTGTAGAGATATTTTATGCTTGCCACGCCAACTAGTTTATCTGTCGGCAATAATACTACCAATTTAATCCAGAAACACCATGTTAAGGAGCACGCTGCATTCCTGTTCAGTACAGTAAAACTAAAGGAGTGGACGATACAGCCCAGCAGATAACTTTGCAGGATGCAAAGGATTCATTTAGTGCAAGTGACTGATAGTGGATAATGCTAATGTAATGAACTGACGGTAACGACGCGCTGTTGACGCTCGCGCATCTTGAGGAGAAATAAAAAAAGCGCCACTCACACATAGTAATTGCGGTAAACATTAAAATGTTACGTTTTTATCTTTATAACATATGACACAGTTAAACAACTTCACACAACCAAATGTGCGGTTTCCCTGAATACCATCACGATTGAAAATGTCACTGATTTCCTATGACAGCTCCATAAACAATCATTAACATTAGTTACTTACATTTTAGATGCAATATTGAGTCTTTTTGTTCTATTTCAGCTGCGAAAATAGTTCCAAACAAAGATTCCAAGCAACAGAGTTCCAAACAGCTGAACCATAACACGTCTCACGTGTTCGGAATGATTCAGTGGTTGAATCAAAGATTCAATAACCTGTTCGTAAACGACTGTCTCATTCTTAAAGGAATCAGTCGTTTGAATGAATCGTTTGAATTAATGACTCAATGACTCACTCATTAAGACTCACCTACTGGTGGTTTAGTTTCCTATATTTTTCAACATTTATTTTGTTTATTCAAAAATACAAATCTCATAACATCATTTAATGCAGTAGTAATTTTTCTGGGTAAATAATTTAATTTGATTGGTAACATCCCTATAGTGTCTTATTTGAATTTAATGTATAGATCAAATTTAAGAATATAATATAAAACCTGAAGCATAGCTTATATTTAATAAGATTAGGGGAAAATGCCCTTAAATATCACTAATATGCAGATTTAAAATATGTCAAAGCTGATTGAACACTGAGAACATTGCTTCAGAATAAGTTATATTTACAACACACACACACACACACACACACACACACACACACACACACACACACACACACACACACAAATCTAACTTTTTTCCCGGACAAGCACGACAAGTGAATGATCTATTTACTTATCCGAAGGAGAGACATGAGCATGCTTAATGTCGAGCCCTAAATTATATTTTAGATTTGAATGCACAATTGTTTTTTAAATGAATAAGAATTCAACACTGTGCATATATCTGTTATTTTGTCTTATTATCTTTATTTAGTAAAGTCTGGTGCCTTTAGTCTCTTCAAGGAAGGTATACAGTTTATTATTAATTTAACAATAGTATCGGATCGGTATCGGGTATCGACAGATACACAAAGCCCAGGCATCGGTATCGGTATCGGGACTGAAAAAGTCGGATCGGAGCACCCCTACCACCCCCCCACCCCGGTAGATCCGCCCCTGCACCGTGCCACGTCACACGTGACCACACTCATGTTATTCTCCGATGGGCGCAGAGGCAAAGCGCCCATCGGAGAATTATTACTGTGCGTCACTGATTGTTTGAATTGATCATATTTAGTGACGTTTTATAGCATATCAGCTCTCCATTGGTTAGATAGGGTGGGCGCCCTTTCTCGGCGCCCCGAGCATAAAACTACACATTTATGATGTTATGCGGCAAAAGATGAAGCTGGCAGACAAATATTACCCCCCCACACACACACACACACACACACACACTCATTCTTGTGTCAAAAACACGTTTTTTTCAAATGTAATTTTTTATTTTTATTTTAATTCTTTACTTGGTAGGAGGGGCGGCGCCCCAGCGCCAATAATAGATCAGCCGCCCCTGGTAAATAGTGTAGTGTAGTCACGATACCAGACTAAAATACCTCGATACCGATACTAAATTGATACCATGGTAAAAAACAAACATAAAACAGATAATCTGATGAATAATATGACAACAGAACTTATTATTCATTGTTTTATTTTTTTTACTAAGAATTCCCTTGTCCAGCAGTTCCTGCGCTGGTTTTGTCCATTCCCTCCTCTTATTGCTATAATAACTGCACGCCAGTGTGAAGATCCTCACAGAGATCACATTATCAATCATCTTATCATTCACTAACCCTTCACTTCTCAACAGGTCGGGATGAACAAAATCTTATTTTATGATTCGAGTAATTTTATAATTTATAAAATGTAATCTTATAATTATAATTTTTAAAAATGTTTTTAAAAATAAGCAAAAAATGCAAATTACAAACACTATGACAAAAACAGTGCTTTATTTCTCAGCTTCATTAGGTCTATTTAACAGCAAGTCAAGAAAGAAATTAAATAATCAAATCCACCAATCAGCTGGTGTGTGGTGAGCGTTCTGGCGCAATATGGCTGCCGTCGCATCATCCAGGTGGATGCTGCACATTGGTGGTGATTGAGGAGATTCCCCCCTTCAATGTAAAGCGCTTTGAGTGCCTAGAAAAGCGCTATATAAATTGAACGCATTATTATTATTATTATTGTATAAAACTGCTTACTTAGCCTTCACTCTATAAACGACGCAATGTCGTTTTTAAACCCGGAAGACGAAAATAGGGTGAAAAACATAAAAATTGACCAGATTCCCCTTTTAATTAAATCTAACAGATGCTAACATTATGTTCAATGATGTTCAACACACATACCTCTGTTAAAATCTCAAAAATGTAGCTGTAGGGTTTCATGGCCTTTAAATAGCAGCTAATCAATCTAACAGCTGCTCGATTGTAATCTCCGTCTATCAGGGATGTGATTTTTCCGGATTAATCCGGAATTCCGGATTTTCCGACCTGAAAATGTGACCTACGTAAATCATGCAGATCTGTAAAAAAAAAAAAAAAATGTCGGGGGCGGGGGGGGGGATTGGGGGGGTTGACCGTCATCTCACAGCCGTCACCATGGTAACCCGGGACAAAACCACGATCGCGGGATGGGCAACAAGGACTGTATCGTGACAAGAACATCGCCGGATCGGATGATCTGGGTATACTATTGCTTGTGTCTATATATAACCTATAAGTTACTAATTTGACTTTGTTGTCGATTGATTAGATGATCGATTTTGATTGATTTTCCACTATGGCAGGATGTTTAAGCTGCATTTAACATTAACTTGACAGCTAACATTACTTGTATTTGCTAGCACTAGCTATATATGCAAACAGCGCGCTTTTCGGCGCCCCCCGCTTTTTTCACGTCAGTTTGGGTAACAAAGTAATCTGAAGCCATTCCACAGCTTAACCCTTAAATGCATGACTGTTTCGCCAAACATTCTTACATTAAATATAGAACCTTACCCAGATCTATATTTAACATGGATAACGTTAGACCTCTACCTGTCGCGATAATATATAAAACTCCTGATGTTAGAGTGATGTAACAGCTACAGAAGAATAAAATAAAACCTATTTCGTTACCTTTTGCAGCTTGGAAGAGTTCAGTTTGAGCAGATGTTTAATACCATCATCATCTGTCCTCGTCAGAGCTCGTTTACCAGTAGATTCAGCATCTGCCTCATATTCGCCATCTCCAGCATATTCTCCAAACTCATTTTCAATGTCTTCAAAATCAATATTTTGATCACTGACAGCTTCTTGACCACATCCATCATCAAGAGACAGTGACACTAACATATGATTGTGTTTAGTTCTTGTTCTCTGCTGTAAATCACTAAGCCATTTCAAGTTTTGCAGATTATAATTATTGTTTCGTTTTCTGTCAGAGGTAACTATGAGTTTATATTATAAAATATGGTATATTTTCCTGCTTTTTTGTCCTTAGCCAATCACATGCCTGGTCTATACAAATCATGGAGAGCTGCACGAATGCGTTGGATTCGCGGTGTTTTGATCATAAAGCCATGAGGGAAGAGCGAGCGCAAACGACTCCTTATGCTTTTGAATCGATTACGCGGTATTTTGATATCATACGCGGATTAGTCCGTGCAGCGCCGATGCATCATGGTGTGTTTGTATTTCCCGGCTGCCTCGCTAGCATTGCTAAAACGCTAGCGAGAAAGATGAGCCGTATACAGTGGCGTCAGACCTGGCTCTCTAACCTGTGGAAAGTCAAACCGGTTCTTAAAGGCTCCTCAGTCAAACCAACTTAGAACTGACCGTAGCACTGGCTCTGAACTAGCACACGGTTCATTCTGGTGGAAAAGGGCTATGAGAGAGCAGCCTACAAATGTCAAATATCAATACATTTTGTCCATTTGTATATTAATGTGATGAACCCTTCTGGTGTGTGTGTGTCGTCTCTTGCAGCGCTCTCTCTGCTACAGTTAAAGTACTGGAGGGCAAGTATGGACTATTGGAGGATCCTGTCTATCAATGACACCAGCAGATCATGGCCAGAACGGGCTTCTGGCTCGCCTCTTTTCTTCCGGAGAGTTTTGAGTTTGCTGCTCCTGATGTCGATGTGCCTTTAAAATCCTCCTTAGGCGTTCTTCTTCTCACTCATGGTCAAATGTTCACTTCCTTAAAGAGTGTGTTGGGTTGTGGGGTACACTGTGTGTTATGTTGGGAATGCTATAATGAATACTGTAGGTTGATTGCTATGTTAAAGTACAGTAATGGTTTACAGCTCATATTTATTTATTTGCCATTTAACCTCAAATGAATGTTGGGTTTGGAGGTGTCTGTTGCTCTCTGGCAGAGCAGCCATTTTATAAAAACCAATACAACCTGAATCTGACATGAACTTTTATTATTGTAGTTTTGCATTGGGGACCAAAGCGAAGCCAATAGTCTTTTGCAGTAGTCCGGCATGTTTGGTATTTGAAATTAAAACATTATATCCCAGCTGGCTTCTCTCCGTTTTATCTCATGCCATCAGTCTTTGTAATGCATGTGAAGCCATTGATGTTTTAGCTCCGTTAGCATGCAGGGTAAAGCCGTGTGTGTGTGTCTGTGTGTGTGTGTGTTCCTCTGAGACCCGCTGGCATGGATCACTTGTCTAGGGATGTTTGTGTGTGTATTTTAGGGACTTGGTGCTACACTCAAAAAAATTAACTTATGATGCTGTTCACTTTAAGCTGTTCATCTTGATTTAACACCATTATATGAGGTTTCTGGTTCAAATGTAATTGGTTCATGTTAAACTGACTTAAAACCGTCACTCTTTGACATAATGTGATGTTTTTATTTTGAAATAACGTCTCAATCAAGTAACCCAATCAAACAGGACTTTCACTTCCTATCGTGCTTTGCAAATGGGCTAAATTTGGAGAGTAAATGTTTAAATAAAGTGCTATTTTATGCATTTCTAGCGAGATGAGAAATGGAGAGACTCTTTAATGTTTTATGTTGGTGTTTAAAAGTGTGTGTTATGTGTGTGTTTTTGGACGTTACCATTGTGGTGAAGTGTAGAGTGTGCGCTTGGGTTGAGGATCTGCTAATAACAATTAAAGTTGTTTTAATAATAAAAAACAACTACTTTGGGCAGGCCATGGATGTAAAAAAAATCTAGGAAATAAAATCTTGTAATGTAAAAGGTTTTGAAAATGTTGTAAAAATAGCATTTCACTAAATAAAAATCATTTTATTTTTCTCTTATTCATTTCAGAGTAATTAAACTTAATAGTTTTGGACAAAATTAAGAATGTTAACCTGATTTAAACAAATGGCATTGAATTAGCTTTATGTAAAAAATTACGTTTACCAAAATAATGTTAATTAAATTAAACAACCCTATTATATGGTCCCTGTTGACAAAAAATTGTAAAGGTCACATGGCATGGGTTGTTTTATTGTTTTATAATGTTTCTTGAGGTGTACTTATTTTGATAGTATGGTTTTTACATTAAAAAATATAATTTAGAAATAAAAGGCATTTTTTCTATACTGATATTAGCCCTCTGGCTGGAATGCTCTGTTTAAGGGGCGTGTCTGCTGTGAGTCTTCAGTGAAAACACCCACTGCTGTGATTGGCTGACATTTTTGCATTTAAAATTAGATAACGCGGATAAGGGCGTGGCTTAGTCAGGCGAGAGCAGCTGCACTCGCTGCCAGTTGAGAGAGAGAAGCCCCTTTCACACTGCGATTCCGGCAAATACACGGATAATGCGACCCGGCATTTGTTCCCGGGCCGCTAGATTTGGTCCATTCTCACTGCCAGCGAAATACCGTAATATGTGCACTTTCACACACAACCCGTAACGGTCCCGGGTCGAGTTGACACGTGACATCCTGATGTGACGTATAACGGCGAGCGATCTCAGCTTCAGCGCGGATAGTAAGGAGCTCCGTGGTCTCGACTTGTGTCCAGTTTGCGCTCATTTCTGCTTGTTTAATTTTAGTTTCTTTTGTATCCGAACACTCTCTGCGTTTAAAACACCGACGAGCTCTTCTGGCACTGCAGGGTTGTGTTATTGAAGAAACAAGCTCTAGGAGTCGCACGATAACTACGCACACGCTGCGGCATTAGTTTCGGCTTTTGTTCACACAGCGCTCGTCCCGGGTCGAACCCCGCAATATTACTAGGTCCTCGACCCGGATTCAGTTCGGTAATCAATCCCGGGACGTGGTTGCTTTCACACACACACACACACACACACACACACACACACACACACACACACACACACAGAGAGAGAGCTAGGGAGAGATTGCTGAGGAAGTGTTATTGTACCGAGTTGTTGAGAGCGTGAGTTTATTTTGTTTGTATCTGAGAGCTCTGAATAAACACGAGTGAACTTTCCAAAGTTATTTCTCTCACAAAATGCTTTCACCACAGCTAACAACAAACACGCCATCGACATGAATACAGGAAGAGCTTCTGTTGAGCATAATGAGCAGCGTCATTCAAACGTGTGATTGACCAATCCAAAACATTATAAACAGTGCTCTTTAATCGCTCTCTGTAGTTTAATCATCAGATTTGTTTCATGCTGCTAACAGAAACGATGTGAAGTTGTTTGTTTTAGGCACTGGTTTGATTCACTGATCCATCAAGACGGCCAGACTGACAGTATTAAACGATTTAGAAAGAAAGTCTGTGTGAACTTAAATTATTAGCTACACATCAGAACTCACTGATCCCAGATCAGGCATTAATGAACTCTGTTACTCACTGTTTGTGGCGGTGCTGTTAAATCTTTATGGTAAAGCCTGAGCTGCTGACATCCACTGATAAACTGACTCCTTTCTCTACTAATTCTCTGGGCAGGGAAAGCAGAGGAAGGGGAGGAAACCTTTCCTGGTGACGTCATAACAGGAGAATTCAGGATCAGCTCGTCTCTCATTTTCTCAAAGGTAGAGAAAGACAGCCTGAACTCGGTTTATATTGATCAAAATTTCTAGTGACTTGGGGACAACATTCAGGCTAGGGGAACTCATATTGATGTTGAAAAACCTCATAAAATAAGAATTTCATGCCATGGGACCTTTAAGTAAATCAAAGGTATCATTTTTTTTGAGTGTAAAGATGTTGCTATTATGTGAGAGATTAATCACTGCACTATAGCGGGCGGTTTAAATGAAGCCAGGAGAGTAGGCCTTAATCTAGAATAGTTGAGCGTGATTTAAAACGTGGTTTTCTGAAACACAGATTAAGTACAGATTACTTACACCTAGACTGTGGAAGTCCTGAACTAAAATAAACCAGAATCATTTAAAACCAACTGAATTAGCATGACAGAGGTTGCCTATTAAACATGGACCAAGAAAAGCTTAAAATTGCATGGAACTGAGAAGCAAATCTAAGGCCGGAGACACACTGCAAGCGTGGTGTGAGCGTGGCGTTTCTGTTGTGTCAGTCGCGGGGCGGCTGCGCAGCGTTTTATCTGTCTTTGCACACCAGAAGCGTGTCTGACACGGCGCTGCTGCTGGTATTGATGTACAGGGAAGCCCTATACTTCATGTTAAATATAAATATATTGCCTATTGATACAGCAAAGACATAGTTGGCAGTAGCCTATTGGCCATACATATCTATGGTGTTGACGGCACATAGGCTAAAGAATATTTCGTTCTGTATTGACAGGTTTAATATTTCAAAATCTATAATTATGTCGTTTTTTATTACAACCGCAAATCAGAAAAAGTTGGGACAGTATGGAATGTGCAAATAAAATAAAAAAGAAGTGATTTCTAAAATTACTTTGACTTGTATTTCATTGCAGACAATATGAACACAAAATATTTCATGTTTTGTCTGGTCAACTTCATGTCATTTGTAAATATGCATCCTTTCCTGTCATTCAGACCTGCAACACATTTCAAAAAAAGTTGGGACAGTAAAGCATTTACCACTTTGTAATGTTGCCATTCCTTTTCACAACACTTAAAAGACGTTTAGGGACTGAAGATACCAAGTGATGAAGTGTTTCAGGTGTAATTTTGTCCCATTCTTCCTGCAAACAAGTCTTAAGGTGGGCAACAGTGCGGGGTCTTCGTTGTCGCGTTTGCGCTTCAAAATGGGCCACACATTCTCTATTGGAGACCGGTCGGGACTGCAGGCAGGCCAGTCAAGTACCCGTACCCTCTTCCTCCGCAGCCAGGACTTTGTAATGTGTGCAGAATGTGGTTTTGCATTGTCTTGTTGAAATATGCACGGACGTCCCTGGAAAAGATATCTTCTTGAAGGCAGCATATTATGCTCCAAAATCTCTATGTACTTTTCAGCATTAATGGTGCCTTCACAGAAGTGCAAGTTACCTTTGCCAAGGGCACGGACACAACCCCATACCATGACAGACCCTGGCTTTTGGACTTGTTGCTGGTAACAGTCTGGATGATCCTTTTCTTCTTTGGTCCGGAGCACACGGCGTCCATTCCTCCCAAAAAATACCTGAAATACTGATTCATCTGACCACAGTACACATTTCCACTGTGTGATGGTCCATCCCAGATGCCTCCGAGCCCAGAGAAGTCGACGGCGCTTCTGGACACTGTTAACATAAGGCTTCCTTTTGGCACAGTACAGTTTTAACTGGCATTTGTGGATGTAACTACGTATTGTGGTACTTGACAAAGGTTTGCCAAAGTAGTCCTGAGCCCATGTGGTGATGTCGCTTCTAGATGAATGACGATTCTTGATGCAGTGCCGCCTGAGGGATCGGAGATCACGGTTGTTCAGCTTAGGCTTGCGGCCTTGTCCTTTACGCACTGAAAATCCTCCAGATTCCTTGAATCTTGTAATTATGTTATGCACTGTTGAATGTGAAATATCCAAATCTCTTCCTATATTTCTTTGAGGAACATTGTTTTTAAACATTTCAATAATTTTCTCACGTATTTGTTGGCAAACTGGCGATCCTCTGCCCATCTTTGCTCCTAAAGGATTAGATCTTTCTTGGATGCTGCTTTTGTACCAAATCATAATTTCAATCACCTGTTGACATCACCTGTTTCAAATCACATCATTATTTAACCCTTTTACCTCATTACTAGCCCTAAATTGCTCCTGTCCCAACTTTTTTTGAAATGTGTTGCAGGTCTGAATGACAGGAAAGGATGCATATTTACAAATGACATGAAGTTGACCAGACAAAACATGAAATATTTTGTGTTCATATTGTCTGCAATGAAATACAAGTCAAAGTAAATTTGGAAATCACTACTTTATTTTTTTATTTGCGTTTTCCAAACTGTCCCAACTTTTTCTGATTTGGGGTTGTATTACAATTAGGCCTATATCTGCATTGATGTTAACCTACAGACTTTCAAACATGAAAATGTCATTTTTTAATATGTATTCGTGTCAAAATGGCATATAAACATCTTTTCCTATGCTATTTTGCCTAGAAACGCTTCCAACACGCTCGCGTGTCGCGTGAAAAATAGGTGTCTCTTCTATTTGAAGCATGCACGCGTTTTCCGCCTGGCTCGGACCGCGCGTGAGCCGCAGGCAGTATGCAAGCTCTAGCCGGTTAACATGGGAGCCGAAATAAAAACGGACACGCCACGCAGCCGAGACGCTCACGCAGTGGCGCAAAAAGTGGGTATGCGCTATATGCGGCGCATAGGGGCGCAGCACCTTGGGGGCGCCAAAGCGGTATGGTATAATAATTTTTTTTTTTTTTTTTTTTAATTCTCTAAATGTAGATGCTGTTGTGCGTTTCTAAATCATTTCTGTATTTCCTCAATATTATATAACATTTTAGAGGACTAACAGGCTAGAGTAGGCGCCCTCATAAGATTCCATAAAATAATTTGGGATAATAATAGAATATCGCGAGTGGGCGCGCCGCCTTGCGGGGGTGCCGGCACCCCGTGAGCGCGCTGAGCGAGCAGGAGTACAGTTGTCATAGTACTATACGCAAAGTTGTTGAAAGATGGATAAAGCAAAAAAGCTGTCGGGGGCTAAAAATTGAAAAAGAAAGAGGGAAAAGGAGATGGCATGTCAGTGGATGCGACAGCAGCTTAACAAGTGGATGGTGAAAGGCAACAGGTAGGATTTAAAGTGTGGCGTCTGTGCTTGGAGGCTTGCACATATTCATGTTAACAGACCAGCTAGCGTTTGCTAACACTAGGAATGTAGCAGCCAAATGAGGGATTCAATTAAGGCTAGTTTATATGCAAAACGAGGTTGCTGAGCTGAAAACTGGAAAATATAAGGTAGCAGGCCATGTACAATAAATTACATAAATTTGGAAAACAACTAATGCAAAATAATAACTGGTAAATATAAGGAAGCATGCACAATAAATGACTAGAAGCTGGAAAACATAACTTATGCAATATGTCTGGTTTACCATTGAATCATTAATAGATTTTGTTTTACCATTAGCTGCTGTTCATGTTAGCTGTGCTGTCAGACATACAGGCTATAGTTACATCTACATCTGTTGGGTGACATGGAAGCTGTAATTACAGGTTCACATCTCTTTCTCTCTTTTTAAATCTCTGTTATATATATATATATATATATATATATATATATATATATATATATATATAGTCTTGTTCAAAATAATAGCAGTACAATGTGACTAACCAGAATAATCAAGGTTTTTCGTATATTTTTTATTGCTACGTGGCAAACAAGTTACCAGTAGGTTCAGTAGATTCTCAGAAAACAAATGAGACCCAGCATTCATGATATGCACGCTCTTGAGGCTGTGCAATTGGGCAATTAGTTGAATTAGTTGAAAGGGGTGTGTTCAAAAAAATAGCAGTGTGGCATTCAATCACTGAGGTCATCAATTTTGTGAAGAAACAGGTGTGAATCAGGTGGCCCCTATTTAAGGATGAAGACAACACTTGTTGAACATGCATTTGAAAGCTGAGGAAAATGGGTCGTTCAAGACATTGTTCAGAAGAACAGCGTACTTTGATTAAAAAGTTGATTAGAGAGGGGAAAACCTATAAAGAGGTGCAAAAAATGATAGGCTGTTCAGCTAAAATGATCTCCAATGCCTTAAAATGGAGAGCAAAACCAGAGAGACGTGGAAGAAAACGGAAGACAACCATCAAAATGGATAGAAGAATAACCAGAATGGCAAAGGCTCAGCCAATGATCACCTCCAGGATGATCAAAGACAGTCTGGAGTTACCTGTAAGTACTGTGACAGTTAGAAGACGTCTGTGTGAAGCTAATCTATTTTCAAGAATCCCCCGCAAAGTCCCTCTGTTAAAAAAAAGGCATGTGCAGAAGAGGTTACAATTTGCCAAAGAACACATCAACTGGCCTAAAGAGAAATGGAGGAACATTTTGTGGACTGATGAGAGTAAAATTGTTCTTTTTGGGTCCAAGAGCCACAGGCAGTTTGTGAGACGACCCCCAAACTCTGAATTCAAGCCACAGTACACAGTGAAGACAGTGAAGCATGGAGGTGCAAGCATCATGATATGGGCATGTTTCTCCTACTATGGTGTTGGGCCTATTTATCGCATACCAGGGATCATGGATCAGTTTGCATATGTTAAAATACTTGAAGAGGTCATGTTGCCCTATGCTGAAGAGGACATGCCCTTGAAACGGTTGTTTCAACAAGACAATGACCCAAAACACACTAGTAAACGGGCAAAGTCTTGGTTCCAAACCAACAAAATTAATGTTATGGAGTGGCCAGCCCAATCTCCAGACCTTAATCCAATTGAGAACTTGTGGGGTGATATCAAAAATGCTGTTTCTGAAGCAAAACCAAGAAATGTGAATGAATTGTGGAATGTTGTTAAAGAATCATGGAGTGGAAT
Source organism: Pseudorasbora parva (assembly GCF_024679245.1). NCBI lineage: Eukaryota > Metazoa > Chordata > Actinopteri > Cypriniformes > Gobionidae > Pseudorasbora > Pseudorasbora parva. The sequence continues at coordinate 49,502,861 of NC_090178.1, forward strand.
AACAGCTGAGAGGTGCCACAAGTTGGTTGACTCCATGCCACACAGATGTCAAGCAGTTTTAAAAAACTGTGGTCATACAACTAAATATTAGTTTAGTGATTCACAGGATTGCTAAATCCCAGAAAAGAAAATGTTTGTACAAAATAGTTTTGAGTTTGTACAGTCAAAGTTTGTACACTGCTATTTTTTTTAACACACCCCTTTCAACTAATTGCCCAATTGCACAGCCTTAAGAGCGTGCATATCATGAATGCTGGGTCTTGTTTGTTTTCTGACAATCTACTGAACCTACTGGTAACTTGTTTGCCACGTAGCAATAAAAAATATACTAAACACCTTGATTATTCTGGTTAGTCACATTGTACTGGTATTATTTTGAACAAGACTGTATATATATATGTATTTATGTCTGTGTGTGTGTGTGTGTATGTGTGTCTGCCATATTTGTACATTTTAAAATCCAAAATGTGAATGTAATTTCAACAGCAGCACAACCTTACTGCATAATAGTTGTCTTATCTGATGCCATCACTAGGCTGATTTAAGAATTTAATTTAGGCTGCTATATTTAACAGTGAGTTCATCTTATTCAGGTGTGAGGATGGTGGATCAGGAAAGACAGGGGAAGGAAACAGGTAGGTCTAACATTAGGTGGAAGTGTAGGGGGACCACTTGATACCAACAGATTAATTTCTGACAATATTTTGACAATATGTCTTAGTGGAGAAGAACACAGGCAAGGAATAAAAGAGACAGACATGAGGTCGGCGATGGCATCAAGTAAAGATCCGATTGATAATGTTAATGTTTGTCAATTTGTGACTGTTTTTTAAATTAACATTGTTGGGGGGGGGGGGGGGGGGGCAAAATTGTTGCTGCATACCCCTCTGGCACTGGGTAGTTGCGCCCCTGCGCTCACGACACGCTTGCAGTGTGTCCCCGGCCTAAAGGAAATGATAGCCGAAAAAGACTGCAATCATAAAAACGGCACACATCAGCTGTGGAATATACGAAGCCGTTAAAGGTACATAAATAATAATTATAAAATGGGACAAAAATTACTTGTCAATGCTTTTGCATTCTCTCACAAATGTTTTGGGTTCCCTCAAGAGCCAGCAAAGTGAAGTTTAAACACACAGCTCTTACTAACACACACACAGAGACAGTACATATACATTTATGTGTAGATATTGATCTTCACCGACATATCCCATTGTCTTCTTCAAAACACAACGTTAGTCTGAAGTTAAACCTGCCTCCTGATAGGTTTCATTTGAGACTCAGTTTAATCCTGGAGTAGCTCTAGTCTTCCTGCAAGAAACCTGTTTATTAATCTCTGGATTAGACTAGGACTGTTTAAAACCATGACAGATAAAGCAGATTTCTGTTTTAAAATGCCATTTTTGTCCAGGACTAGGCTTAATCTGTCTGGGAAACCTCCCCTAGATGTTTGAGAAGCATGTGCCTGATCTGAGACCTCGAGTGCATGACCGGCGTTTGATTAGTGATGTCTCAGAATTTCTGGCGATATTTAGCCACTTTTTGATGCATTAGTAACTCTAGGTATTCAGAAGGGAACACATTTATTATGGCATTTCTTTAATCGGTCTGGTATCAGACTCTCTCTTGTGACGCTGTATCTATGCCACTTGGAGTCCAAGATGCCATATCTAGCAAAAACATTTATCACTATGGGTATTATCACTAGTCACGTTTCTCAATGTGACAGCCCAGTTAGTATGTCTCAGACTGTGTTGATAGTTAATTGCATCTGTTAGTGTTTAGTATTGGAATGAATGTACATCCGGAGTATTCACAGCACTTCACTTTTTCCACATTTACCTATGTTACAGCCTTATCCAAAGGGGATTACTTTCATCATTTTCCTTAAAATTCTACAAACAATGCTCCATAATGACAACGTGAAAAAAGTTTGTTTGAAATTTTTGCACATTTATTAAAAATAAAACTTGAAAATATCACATGTCCATGAGTATTCGCAGCCTTTGCCATGACACTCAACATTGAGCTCCGGTGCTCCTGTTTCCTCTGATCATCCTTGAGATGTTTCTACATCTTCACTGGAGTCCACCTGTGGTCAGTTCAGTTGATTGGACATGTTCAAGCGTCCAACTTCCTTCCTTCAGTCCTGCTCAAACCATGGTCTAACATCTGCTCTAACGATAGATTCTTGCATTGATATTTGTCCAGACTCTTCTTTATCAGATCTTGGCATTTTGTGCGAGTTTTCAAAGAGGAAAGAGCTGGTTAGTCATGTATGCCCTTTATGAACATGAATGTTGTCCTGTATTTTTTTTTTTAAAAGCTTCTAAAATGCATAGTATTTAGCACTGTATTCGTCATCAGTACCCAATTTGTCAATACAGTAGAAATGCATTGATCATTTTAGGTGTTCCATCTATCCAAATATTTTATGTTTAGTTTTTGTCTCAGTGCATGCATTGTTTTAATTTGGCAGGGTTGCCGCTAGTTTAGCTTAGCATAATGAATGGAATCCAATGTTGATGTTGCCAGCTTGTCCCAAGTAAAAGTGATCCCATCTCCGAGGTCCAAGTCAAGTCTCAACACTTTGAGGTCCAAGTCAAGTCTCAAATCTCTGAGGTCCAAGTCAAGTCTCAAATCTCTGAGGTCCAAGTCAAGTCTCTGAGGTCCAAGTCAAGTCTCTGAGGTCCAAGTCAAGTCAAGGCCATGTCTTTGTTCTATTTTTAGCAATATTTTCCCAGCTTGTTGTTATAGTTAACAGTGTATTGAACTATCAAAACATTACTTTTACTTTAAAATTGCATAATTAAGCACACAAAATACTGCTTAGGTCATCACTATTACTTTCAAACTTGTACAAAATGATACAATTTAGAACCACCACAAGGGAGGGAAAAGTGCATTTTGAGCTATTTGAGTTGCCAGCAATGCTGGATAATGTAGTCTTCCAGTGAGCGCCGGCGGTAACAAAACCTGTGTATAGACGCATTACAGTAAGCGACATTTGTAAAGAACATTTCCATCTGTGTCTCGTTTGTGGAAATGAGTCGGACAGGGCCATAAATTGCGTATGGAAGGACATGGAAATCTGTACTTCTTGAACATTGACTGCAAGCAAGCTCTGCTGCTGTTCAACACCACAGCCTCATCAATTGATTGCTTTTTTGTAAGGTAAGGCTTGACTATATTGTTATTATTTCTTGCAGATTTATAAACAGCAGTTTTCTAATGGGTGATGAATTCGTCACAAGCTCACGAGCTTGGTGTATTTAGAAATGTTTTGTGATGTTTGCTGCTGCAGCACATATTTGTGAATGAATGAATAGTAAAAGGTGGCATTTCGTGCTGTCATGCGGGGTAGTAAATAGAGATAATCTAGTAATAACATAATCAGGAATGCCGTGCAAAAACACTTGCCTTTTTTTTCTTCAAGTCCATGTCCAGTCCAAGTCAAGTCTCGAGTCAAGTTTCAGGTCAGTTGTTCGCGCCTACAAATCAAGTTACAAGTCATTTTTTTGCGGATTAAGTGCGACTCGAGTCCAAGTCTCTGACTCGAGTTTCCATCTCTGATGTGCAGTGGAAAAATTTGTGTGTGTGAAAATGTTTTCTTTTGTTTTATTCTAGCTAGTTAAATTCTTCTCGAGTGCCTACCCAAAGGGCTACCAGGGATTTGGAAATTTTGCAAACCCTGTATTATATTATCAGCGTGGTCATTTTTCAAAATTGGTTTATTTCTAGATTTTCTAATGTGGTCACAGACTTTTGGACCCAAAATGCGTGTTAAACAAATTGCATATTGATGCATGCAAGTCTTGCCAACTTACCAATTCAATTAACTTGTCCCAGGAGCTCTTAGGGTAGAAATTTGATAGCAAACTGCAAGAGTAGATTACCTTCTGGCCATCAAATCTACGCGTTCATTCAGACACAATGCCAAAGCCTCCCCTTCCAAGTTCTCTTTTAACTAACTTTAACGAGGAAATTGATCCTGAAAAAAACAACAACAATGGCTTATGATTCCTACATAACATGGCCCATCAGAATTATATGAATACCAGTAGCATAAACACTTCCTACCTAGGCATACATGCTCATCTGTAGCTGGCCAAAAGCCAGGTAGACCTAGGACAGGCTCTTCATCAATGGCACCTGGGACGGGTTTTGGCTCAGGATTGGCCAGACCCATGTCAGGTGCCAGTTCAAGACTGGATAAACTGGGAACACACGTTTCCTCGCAACTGAATGGTCCCAGAAAACTCTGAGACAATCGGATGATCCTGAATCAAGCGTTAACTGTGAATCGAGGCTGACTGAACCTGACTGGGAATCATTTGGATCCGGCTCAGCCACTGGCACCAGATCGGATGCACCTGAGACAGGTGACGACCCAGGATCAGTCTGACGCATGAGATCTGCTGGATCTCAGCGAGCCACCGGCTAATCTGCTGACGGATATGGGGCCACTTTGTTGCGCATTTGAAAACGGCGGACAGACCGCTTTACAGCCCTCCATTTTTGGTGGAGGAACTCACAGATGCTTTTCTTCTGTTTCTTTAAAGAAAGGTAAAAACATCACCACAAGAAAGGTGAGACAAGATTGTTAGGCAAGACAACTGGTAAAGTTGGACAATTAAGCTTAATCTTCTGAAAAAGCACAAATGCTTAATAATTAGGCACAAATGTGAAACAGCAGTATGAGCCACAGACTCACCAAAAGCTGGCCCTAAACCAGATGGACCTGGAATCCCAGAATCCACTGGGATGGACCCGGGACAGAAGACGGCTCTGGATCAGCCGGATCCACTTCAGGTGTCAGCTCGTTAATACAAAAGCTTGATACAGGTGACGGCTCCGGACTGGATTCATCCAAAAGAGGCATCAACTCCATGATGGATGGACCCGGGACAGAAGATGGCTCTGGATCGGCCGGATCCACTTCAGGTGTCAGCTCGTTAATACAAAAGCTTGATACAGGTGACGGCTCCGGACTGGATTCATCCAAAAGAGGCATCAACTCCATGATGGATGGACCCGGGACAGAAGACGGCTCTGGATCAGCCGGATCCACTTCAGGTGTCAGCTCGTTAATACAAAAGCTTGATACAGGTGACGGCTCCGGACTGGATTCATCCAAAAGAGGCATCAACTCCATGATGGATGGACCCGGGACAGAAGATGGCTCTGGATCGCTCTCAGATATATCCGAGACTGACGGAAGATCCAGACTGCATAAATCTGAGTCTGACGACAGCTCTGGATCGCTCTCAGATATATCCGAGACTGACGGAAGATCCAGACTGCATAAATCTGAGTCTGATGACAGCTCTGGACTGGATAAATCTGAGTCTGACGGAAGCTCCAGATCGGCCGTATCGGTGTTGATACCAGATGGACACGGATCGGCTTTATCTTCCTCATCAGAACAGAAGATGTGAGGCTTTATAGCATTCCCTATTATCTGCCGCAACACACGAGGCATGCCCTTCCTCTTCTTCCTTTTCTTTTGTTTTTCTAAAGAACGGTAAGACAAGATTGTTAGGTGAGACAACTGGTAAAGTTGGACAATTAAGCTTAATCTTCTGAAAAAGCACAAATGCTTAATAATTAGGCACAAATGTGAAATGGCAGTATGAGCCACAGACTCACCAAAAGCTGGCCCTAAACCAGATGGACCTGGGATCCCAGAATCCAGTGCGGATGGACCCGGGACAGAAGATGGCTCTGGATCGGCCGGATCCACTTCAGGTGTCAGCTCGTTAATACAAAAGCTTGATACAAGCAACGGCACCGGACTGGATTCATCCAAGAGAGGAATCAACTCCATGATTGATTCACGTGGGACAGGAGACGGCTCTAGATCGCTCTCAGATATATCCAAGACTGACGGAAGATCCAGACTGCATAAATCTGAGTCTGACGACAGCTCTGGACTGGATAAATCTTCTGAGTCTGACGGAAGCTCCAGAACGGGCGTTGTCGGCATTGACACCAGATGGACACGGATCGGCTTTATCTTCCTCATCAGAACAGAAGATGTGACGCTTTATAGCATTCCCTATTATCTGCCGCAACACACGAGGCATGCCCTTCCTCTTCTTCCTTTTCTTTTGTTTTTCTAAAGAACGGTAAGACAAGATTGTTAGGTGAGACAACTGGTAAAGTGGGACAGTTAAAGGGTTAGTTCACCCAAAAATGTAAATTTATTAATTTCTCTCCCTCATGTTGTTAGACAGCTGTTAGACCTCCATTCATCTTTGACACAGATGAAGATACAGAGAGGTTAATCAGTATTTGAACCCCCTGCTATTTTGCAAGCTCTCCCACTTGGAGATCATGGAGGGGTCTGAAATTGTCATCGTAGGTGCATGTCCACTGTGAAAAAAATAATAATCCAGAAATCACAATATATGATTTTTAACTATTTATTTTTATGATACAGCTGCAAATAAGTATTTGAACACCTGTCTACCAAATAAAATTCTGACCCTCAAAGACCTGTTAGTCTGTCTTTAAAATGTCCACCTCCACTCCATTAATTAGATGCACCTGTTTGAGGTCGTTAGCTGCATAAAGACACCTTTCTGCCCCATACAATTAGCAAGAGTCCAACTACTAACATGACCAAGACCAAAGAGCTGCCCAAAGACACTAGAGACAAAATTGTTCACCTCCACAAGGCTGGAAAGGGCTACGGGGAAATTGCCAAGCAGCTTGGTGAAAAAAGGTCCACTGTTGGAGCAATCTTTAGAAAATGGAAGAAGCTAAACATGACTGTTAATCTCCTTCAGACTGGGGCTCCATGCAAGATCTCACGTCGTGGGGTCTCGATGATCCTAAGAAAGGTGAGGAATCAGTCCAGCACTACACGGGAGGAGCTGGGCAATGACCTGAAAAGAGCTGGGACCACCGTTTCCAAGGTTACTGTTGGTAATACACTAAAGCCTTGTTTATACTCAACGCGTCTGCTTGAGCGCGAGGGTGCGTGCGGCAAAAATGACATCAACGCGGAGTGGGCGGTTGTGCGCGTTGGGTCCGCAAGACCCCATTTCGCCTGGTGTTGTGCAGCGCATTTTTTGTAACAGCGCGCACATCCGAAGATGAACAAGTTCTCTGCGAATCTAGCCGAGCATGACGTCTCAACACACCGGGACCCAGTTTGCACATACAAATTAGTTGCTTATATTTACTATATATGAGCCTACAAAAGCAGAAATAAGCCCTTTTACAACCTCAAATCAGAAAAAGTTGGGACAGTTTGGAAAACGCAAATAAAAAAAGAAAGTAGTGATTTCTAAATTTGCTTTGACTTGTATTTCATTGCAGACAATATGAAAACAAAATATTTCATGTTTTGTCTGGTCAACTTCATGTCATTTGTAAATATGCATCCTTTCCTGTCATTCAGACCTGCAACACATTTCAAAAAAAGTTGGGACAGGAGCAATTTAGGGCTAGTAATGAGGTAAAAGGGTTAAATAATGATGTGATTTGAAACAGGTGATGTCAACAGGTGATTGAAATTATGATTTGGTACAAAAGCAGCATCCAAGAAAGATCTAATCCTTTAGGAGCAAAGATGGGCAGAGGATCGCCAGTTTGCCAACAAATACGTGAGAAAATTATTGAAATGTTTAAAAACAATGTTCCTCAAAGAAATATAGGAAGAGATTTGGATATTTCACATTCAACAGTGCATAACATAATTACAAGATTCAAGGAATCTGGAGGAATTTCAGTGCGTAAAGGACAAGGCCGCAAGCCTAAGCTGAACAACCGTGATCTCCGATCCCTCAGGCGGCACTGCATCAAGAATCGTCATTCATCTATAAGCGATATCACCACATGGGCTCAGGACTACTTTGGCAAACCTTTGTCAAGTACCACAATACGTAGTTACATCCACAAATGCCAGTTAAAACTGTACTGTGCCAAAAGGAAGCCTTATGTTAACAGTGTCCAGAAGCGCCGTCGACTTCTCTGGGCTCGGAGGCATCTGGGATGGGCCATCACACAGTGGAAATGTGTACTGTGGTCAGATGAATCAGTATTTCAGGTATTTTTTGGGAGGAATGGACGCCGTGTGCTCCGGACCAAAGAAGAAAAGGATCATCCAGACTGTTTCCAGCAACAAGTCCAAAAGCCAGGGTCTGTCATGGTATGGGGTTGTGTCAGTGCCCTTGGCAAAGGTAACTTGCACTTCTGTGAAGGCACCATTAATGCTGAAAAGTAGAGATTTTGGAGCATAATATGCTGCCTTCAAGAAGATATCTTTTCCAGGGACGTCCATGCATATTTCAACAAGACAATGCAAAACCACATTCTGCACACATTACAAAGTCCTGGCTGTGGAGGAAGAGGGTAAGGGTACTTGACTGGCCTGCCTGCAGTCCCGACCGGTCTCCAATAGAGAATGTGTGGCGCATTTTGAAGCGCAAAATGCGACAACGAAGACCCCGCACTGTTGCCCACCTTAAGACTTGTTTGCAGGAAGAATGGGACAAAATTACACCTGAAACACTTCATCACTTGGTGTCTTCAGTCCCTAAACGTCTTTTAAGTGTTGTGAAAAGGAATGGCAACATTACAAAGTGGTAAATGCTTTACTGTCCCAACTTTTTTTGAAATGTGTTGCAGGTCTGAATGACAGGAAAGGATGCATATTTACAGATGACATGAAGTTGACCAGACAAAACATGAAATATTTTGTGTTCATGTTGTCTGCAATGAAATACAAGTCAAAGTTATTTTAGAAATCACTTCTTTTTTATTTTATTTGCACATTCCATACTGTCCCAACTTTTTCTGATTTGGGGTTGTACTTTCGCGCTGCAATAATGCGCTTTAGACATTTGACAGGGAAATAACGGCATACCGTTGGAGTAAAAAAAAAAATTATGTTAAGATTGAGAGGGACCCCAAGATAAGGCGGGGCCCTAGGCGACCACCTATATTGCCTAATGGAAAGGTCGGCTCTGATACCAATACTGCTATCTCAAACAAGGAGAGGCTTCTTCGTGATTTCAGCTAAAAAGCAAAAATCATATATAAAAATAAAAATAAAAGCTTTTTTCTCATTTTGCTCGAAAGTAGAGCTGCTGACTTGTGTTCCTGGTTTCTGTGACGGGTCACATATATAATATTAATAATTAATATAAAAAATATATATTTAACCCTCTATGGTAAAGAGATTAATTCATTTCTACTCATTTCCAATTAATTTCTACTCATTTCCTTTTTATTCAGAAAAAAAAAAGAATTAAAAGGGCAGGCCTTGAGGTAGCCAATGATGTGCTGTTTTTAAGTCACATGACATTTGAACGTCTCTTTCCCTGAATTAACCTCATTTTTCATCATCTCTTCTCAAGAGGGATTTTTTTGCTGCATCTTTGAAAAGTAAATTAGATATTTTTATCCACAAATTAACTCCGTCTAGCATAGTTTTACAGTAAATTGGGAATATATCAATGTTTCCATAAGCCAGCGCAGTACACAGTGGAATTACAGTCGTGTTTTACCCCATTGGGGTTTTTTATACAACGTAGCATCAACAATATAATTGCAGTTATTTATTTATTTAAAGGGTTTATTGTAGTATAGTTGTTTATGTATAAGTGACATAATTATTTCTTCTTTTCAGAAAATTAAAGGGCAATAGGAAGAGTGCAGGGTTAGCCAAATCATAGGGAACAATAGGGATTAAATTATAGAGAGATCTACTTATTTGTGGTTTCAATGAGACCCAAGCATATACATCTATCAATTTCTGAAATAAATAGAAAAGAAAATCATAATTTTATAGAAAAAACACTTTTTTTGGACCATTTTCCATTGCATTTTTTTCAAAAACATTTTTTGGTTTGTATGATTGAAGCTAATGTAATACAAACTTGTTTGAAATACTATTTCATGGTTAGAAGATAATATGTCCCATGCGTAAAATTAGATGTTATGCATATTTTGAGGTAATAACACTGGACATCAGTTTTGGCCATTAATGTATTGTGTATTTAGACCAAAACTACTAACAATCAGAATTAACAGCAAAGAAAAACATTGCCCAGAGTAGTGCATCGATTGTGACGTCACACTGGAGAGACTACGTCACAGAGCGCGCTGTAAGCTTCTAACGGTCGCTTTAGTTCTGTCAGAATCGACGACTCTCACCTGAGCAGAAACTTTGAGTTTGACAGCGGTACAGCTTTATATTATATCCACACGACAACACACACACGGAAGTTTGACAGCGATATTATCCACACGGCCAACACACTCGCAGAAAGTTTGATCGTTTGATGAGCCGCTCCACACGGGCAGCTGGAGGAAGCGCCGTCGACCCAACCGGAGTTTCAGATCCCGAAGCTTTTCCCGCCGCTGAGGAGTACCGACCGATGGGTAAGAGATACACACACACACACACACACACACACACACACACACACACACACACACACACACACAACTGGAGCAGAAATAACACGGGATTAATAACTAATAATAGTCATAAAGGGTGAAAATTGAACTTTTTTCCATGTGTGTAAACAATAATGCTGGTTATTTTTCTTTGCTGCTAATTCTGTGATTGTTAGTCGCTTCTGTCTGTAATGTTATATATAACTTACAGTAGTGGCTAAAACTGATGTCCAGAGGGGTTATTTTAATACCTAAAAAATAAAAAAACTATTTATTTTCTAACCATGAAATATTATTTCAAATAAGTTTGTATTCTATGAAATAGCTTTAATCATACAAACCAAAAATCATTTTTGAAAATACTTGCTGTATCATAATGGAAAAAGGTTTTCAAAAAAGTAGTTCTTCTATTAAATTATGATTTTCTTTTCAATTTAAATTCACATTTCTTTTAGAAATAGCTAGATTAATAAAGGCCTACTTGGGACTCATGTAAACCAAAAATAAGTAGATCTCTGTAATTTAATTCCCTATAATTTGACAAACTTGCCCATTCCGTAAAATATTGCTGTATTCATTTTCTGAAAAGAATAATTATGGTATACATAAACACAAATATACTATAATAAACCCTTTAAATAAATAAATAACTGCAATTATATTGTTGATGCTACATTGTATAAAAACTAATGGGGTAAAACACGACTGTGATCCCACTGTGTACAGCGCTGGCTTATGGAAACATTGATATATTCCCAATTTACTGTAAAACTATGCTAGACGGAGTTAATTTGTGGATAAAAATATCTAATTTACTTATCAAAGATGCTGCAAAAAAATCCCTCTTGAGAAGAGATGATGAGAAATGAGGTTAATTCGGGGAAAGAGTTTAAAACTCGACCTTAAGGCCTACTTTTTAAATTTGTATCTTTTTCTGAATAACAAGTAAATGAGTAGAAATGAATTGTTGCCATATGGCTGTACCATAGAGGTTAAATATATTATATAAATATTAATATTAAAATGTGTGAAAAATAAAATACTAGACTTGGTTAAGGTATCTGACAAAATTAAAAGTTTGCAGGAAAACGCAAACATTGACTACAAAACAATCAGTAACACAAAATCTAACATTATATAATGAGCTCTGATCGATTGGATCTCACAAATCCGAAAACGCCAGATAAAATATTCAAATAGGTGCTCTCTTAATAAATAAACACAGATTTGAGCTTTAAACGACTACATTCTCGCCTGAAAAACTCTTAAAAGTACATTTTGTGACACAATAACAGTAGTATTTTTAAATTACTCTCTGGGTTTCCCATCCGTCACTTCACCACGTGACAGCAGGAAGCAAATATCCGCCAAAGTTCAGATTTTTTGACTTGCACAATTTCCACGTCAGACGCTCAATTCACGGCAATCGCGTCATTCGCCCGTCTATTCGTGTCTTTGCATTGACTTAACATGTCGCTTCATTCGCATCTGGTGTGAACGCACCATAAGAATAAGCCGTTCTCATCACACACACCGTACGTAGGTCCCTTACATTTAAGCCGCTTTACTTAATTACTTTCATTATACCTAGTCATATTGTTTTTAATGGTGAAGTATTTATGCATTTTCAGACAGTTAAGCTTAACTGTCCCACTTTGCCAGTTGTCTCGCCTGTCTCAGATAGGGGTATCCGAATTTGGAATCAGGGAGTTAGGGAACTATTACTCACCATTATAGTTTACATTTAAAAAAACAAAAAATATTTCTATTTACAACTATTTAAATTGTCCTTGTTTTTATTTTAATTCTTAAGGCCCTTTCACACCAAACGCGTAACGAAAAAGCGAAGCGAATAAGCGAATATTTCACATGCGAATATTTCGCTTGAAAACCATTCACATCAGCCGGGACACGAATTTGCGACGTTTCAGAGCTCCAACATTCCTAAACATTTGCGGCGACAGCTGAGAAAACACGAACACTTCCTCATTCAGTGAAGACGAGCTTTACATTTGATTAAAAAGACCGACAAGAAGGTTTCGGGTGCAGCCAGTCTTAAAGACCTGAGTCTTAAGAGGAGTCTGCTAATCTCGTTCAGGAGCTAAAACTTTATCATGGCCGCTTCTGCACTAAAGTCTGAGGGACACTTTGAGGATCTTCTCCCGAAACAGCGGCGCATCTGACGAGACTAACACACACTTCAGGAACCAATCGATCCGGAGCAGATGTTTCCAGTTCAGTCACAAAGCAAACATTTCAGTGCCACAGACGAACTGATGGCAACACGTTCACTTTCCATAATCAAGAAAAAAATCAACAGGTTGAGTTATTGCTGTCTGTAAACTCAGCTGCAGGTGCACAGCTTTAACTAGACCGACAGCTGTAATCTCATGGGAAACGCCACACCTGGCAAAGGTTAAAGTTGAGTGAATAACTCGTGACATCAACTGGACATTTCGTCACCTTTGTTTCCTTGAATATGATTGTTTAAAGGATTTTTGTCTCCGCTAGAGTAAAAATAAAACGACATTGAAACGGAAAAAATAAATGTCGTTTTTTTCGCCTCAGCACATTAGCGTTCACGTGTGGAAGCGCTCATTACACACACAGCTGATCAAAAAATAAAACCATCGCTCGAATCATTCGCTCGTCAAAATCACGTCCAGTACGAAAGGGCCTTAACATATGATATTTTTATTTTTGATGCATGTTATCACTATTTAAATACATTTTTATGTAAAGCACTTTGAATTGACATTGTGTATGAAAATGTGCTATACAAATAAACTTCCCTTGCCTTGTCTCGCCTAACAATCTTGTCTTTCCGTTCTTTAGAAAAACAAAAGAAAAGGAAGGAGAGGAAAGGCATGCCTCGTGGGTTATGCCAGATAGGGAATGCTATAAAGCGTCGCATCTTCTGTTGCGATGCGGACGATAAAGCATGCAGTGATCCCACGGATGACCAGCCAGATTCATCCAGCCTTCAATGGCCGTTATCAGCCGATCCGTGTCCATCTGATATCGAGCTGCCAGTTAATGCCAATATGGCCGATCCGGAGCCATCACCTGTCCCGGGTCCATCCGCACGGCCAGCTTTTGGTGAGTCTGTGGCTCATACTGCCATTTCACATTTGTGCCTAATTATTAAGCATTTGTAGCCTGACGTGATCATACTAAATTCTAGGCAGAATATGAGTCTGATGCTCCATTGGGCTGTAATTAAAGCCCGCCCTGATGATTTCATTGGTCAGTTTCTATTCAGGCATAATTACTCCTCAATGGATCAAGTCCAGACCGAACTGACCGAGCGCAAATGTTGTGGGAGGGGCTGAGTTCGGCTGCCATCCAGGCTAAAGCATTTGTGCTTTTCAGACGATTAATCTTAATTGGGTCCCACTTTACCAGTTGTCTCGCCTAACAATCTTGTCTTACCTTTCTTGTGGTGATCTTTTTACCTTTCTTTAGAGAAACAGAAGAAAAAAATCAGTGTGTTCTTCTGCCGAAAATGGAGGGCTGTAAAGCGTTCTGTCCGCCGCTTTAACAACAAAGGGGCCCCAGATTCATTTGCCGATGAGCCGGTGGCTCGTCCTGATCCAGCAGATCTCATGCGTCAGACTGATCCGGAGCCGACACCTGTCCCGAGTTCATCCGCACTGGATTCTGGGATCCCAGGTCCATCTGGTTTAGGGCCAGCTTTTGGTGAGTCTGGTCATTATTATTCTACTGTCAGTACTTTCATTATACCTAATTATTCAGCATTTATGCTTTTCAAACGATTAAGCTTTAAGAGGCCGATCACAGAGTGCTTTTTTTACAGCGAGAGGCGTCTTTTTTTAATGGATTTCGGTTGGCAGTAAGTAGGGGTGCTCCGATCGATCGGCAACTGATCTCAATCGGCCGATAATCGGTTTGGGATGATTGATCGGCGGCCTCTAAAAAGGCCGATCTCATAAACCGATCTAATGCTGACGACACAAAGTGAGTGAGAGCGAGGGCATGACATGCAGCGGCACAGTCTCATTCTCTTTCTGGTGCAGGTAAAATAATTATAATGCTGAAGGTGAGGTACAATTCATATTCTGTATTAAAAAACTTACGAAGTCATTTGAAAACTTTCTTTGAGACCTAAGTTCACAAACAGAGCGAGTGAATCACCGCATGCTCTCTCTCTCTCTCTCTCTCTCTCTCTCTCTCTCTCTCTCTCTCTCTCTCAAATGGCTTCATTTCAGCGCATCGCATCTGCAACTAAAACCGAGCTGCACAGTTGACACAGGATTTGCCACTTAAACAATCGTGCAAGTTTATCATTTGAATTTATTGTTAAGTATTGGCAGTGTTCACTCAGCACTCGCACGCTCTCCAAGAGACCGTAATCTAACACACACACACCTGACACACACACAGCCCATCTCACAAAAATCTTGCGAGTACAAATTGCGCTGCAATGGTCAAATACACACAAAACATATGCACTAAATTACCGTCTACTCTTGACGAGTATGCACGTAAACCCCGTCGTGACTCGCGAGTGAACGTTAACGTTTGTCTTACTGCATGTTGCCCTCTCTGTGTATTCGCTCTTAAAGTGAAAGCAGTCAAACAAACTGCTGCTGTCTCTGAGTTTCTCTTTGTCTTGTTGTTTGATGAACTTTAATGAAACTCACTGCTCTGGAATGGCAATGAAATTTTTTTTAAAAGGACAAATGGCTCCTTAGTTTCGAAATGGTTTGGTCAAGGTGATCGCGTTGAAAATAAAGGCGTTTGTCCAGCGTTAGAAGCTTATTTGAAACATTGCCGCGGCTCATTTAAGAAAATGACAGCTCTGAAGAGACGCCGCTTTAGTTCGAGGTAGTGCTGACAATAATAAAGAAAGATGATGATTGGAACCGAAAACAAATTTTCTAGATGATTACAATGGAATCGTTATTTTTTAAACGGTTCCAAGTTAGAACCGGTTCTCGATGCCCAACCCTACACTGAAAAATTACAGCTGAATTAAATTGTGTTTTGAGTTGTATTTTTGAATAAAACAAATAAGAAATGTTGGAAAGAATGTTTGAACATGAAACTAAACCACCTGTAGGTGGCAGCAGGTGAGTCTTAATGAGTTGCTCATTGAGTCGATTCGTTCGAATAATTCATTCAAACCGCTGATGCATTCAAGAATGAGGCATTCATTTATGAACAGGTCATTGAATCTTTGATTCAGCTGATTCATTCAAACACTGAATCATTCAGTAACACACACTGTTGCTCTGAGACGCGTTATGGTTTTGCTGTTTAGAATTTTATTTGGAACTATTTTCACTGCTGAAATAGAACAAAAACAGTCAATATTGTATCTAAAATGTATAGTCATTATTTATTTTTTTGCGCACTAACTCTATTCTGGCCTCTTCATCAATGATTGTAGAGCCGCTGTAGTGAGATGGGCTTTGTAACGACGTCTTTAGTGCCTTTATGGGTCTTGAGAGAGGAAATGACATTGGTGTCAATGAAGGCCTTTCTGAGCCATCGGATATCTACACTAATATCTTCATCTGTGTGTGAAGATGAACGGAGGTCTGACGGCTGGCCAACCACAGGAGGAATTAATGACACAATTTACATTTATGGCTGAACTAACCCTTTAACTGTCCCACCAATTGTCTCACCTAACAATCTTGTCTTACCATTCTTTAGAAAAACAAAAGAAAAGGAAGAAGAGGAAGGGCATGCCTCGTGTGTTGCGGCAGATAATAGGGAATGCTATAAAGCGTCACATCTTCTGTTCTGATGAGGAAGATAAAGCCGATCCGTGTCCATCTGGTGTCAATGCCGATACGCCCGATCTGGAGCTTCCGTCAGACTCAGAAGATTTATCCAGTCCAGAGCTGTCGTCAGATTCAGATTTATGCAGTCTGGATCTTCCGTCAGTCTCGGATATATCTGAGAGCGATCCAGAGCTGTCGTCAGACTCAGATTTATGCAGTCTGAAACTTCTGTCAGTCTCGGATATATCCAGTCCAGAGCTGTCGTCAGACTCAGATTTATGCAGTCTGAAACTTCTGTCAGTCTCGGATATATCTGAGAGCGATCCAGAGCTGTCTCCTGTCCCAGGTCCATCCATCATGGAGTTGATGCCTCTTTTGGATGAATCCAGTCTGGAGCCGTCACCTGTATCAAGCTTTTGTATTAACGAGCTGACACCTGAAGTGGATCCGGCCGATCCAGAGCCGTCTTCTGTCCCGGGTCCATCCATCATGGAGTTGATGCCTCTTTTGGATGAATCCAGTCCGGAGCCGTCACCTGTATCAAGCTTTTCTATTATCGAGCTGACACCTGAAGTGGATCCGGCTGATCCAGAGCCATCTTCTGTCCCGGGTCCATCCGCACTGGATTCTGGGATCCCAGGTCCATCTGGTTTAGGGCCAGCTTTTGGTGAGTCTGTGGCTCATACTACCATTTCACATTTGTGCCTAATTATTAAGCATTTGTGCTTTTTCAGAAGATTAAGCTTAATTGTCCAACTTTACCAGTTGTCTCGCCTAACAATCTTGTCTCACCTTTCTTGTGGTGATGTTTTTACCGAAACAGAAGAAAAGCATCTGTGAGTTCCTCCACCAAAAACTGATGGCTTTATATTGTCAATTAGATATTTTTTATATAATTATTTTTTTTGTCTGTCTTTTGAAAGTCTAGGCAATCAAAAATTTCTTCTGAAGAGATCACTTTATATGATAAAGCTTTTAAGCTTTTTCTCATATATAAACATTGATCAATTACTATTAAAATTCTCACAAATATTTGCTAACTCAATTTATTTTTTACAACGGGTAATTGTGTTGCAATAGCTTACACACAGCACAAGTAAGCTTGATTTCGAATGGTTAATTGAATTAAAGAAGACGACTAAACAATAATAAAATAAGAACAAATAAACATATAACAAAAAATAGCACAAATAAATGCAAAAGAATAAAAGATACAGATGAAATAGACTGCTTTATTTTTTCGGTAGGTCTAACATTCAGGTAAGAAACTGAATAAAAAACGCAAAGTAGGCTAATTAAATTTAAAATAACATTGGATAATGTTTTTTGTAAAAAATTAAATAGTTTCATATAAAACCATTAAAGTTACACACGTTGATCATTCAAGAGCAGTGTGAACGTTTGTGTTTTTGTAGTTTGACTTTGAATAACTGCTGTCCCTTTAAAAGGCCATCTTTCAATTTAATTTTATAACTTAATTTATACAGAATATTGTATGAAAATGTAAAGTTAAAAAGACATACATAAGAATGCATGTGTTTTACAACACCCACGGGCAGAAATTAAGAAAAAAAGTGCCTGTTCTAAGCTACGCTCCAAAAACCCGCCTTTTCCCAGAGAACGCGTCATATGACACAACGACAGGCGAAACACAGGCGCTGCAGCCCTGGCTCTCAGTGTGGTTTACGGAGTCTGAGAGGTGGAAACAGAAAATAGAGATTGTCGTTATCGTAATTAGGGATGCACCGATACCATTTTTCCAGAACCGATCCGATCCGATATTAAAAATGTTGAATATCGGTCGATAACGATACTAAACCGATCCGATACCAATGCAGTTTTGTCTATGTAGAATTTCTAAGCCTTAGTGTGTAGAATTGAATAAATGAGATTAGTGAATAATACAGCAGCAAAAGTTATAAAATCACGAGTGCACAATAGTTGTATAAAATCTAAACATTTAGTTGGGAAAAAATAAAGGAAACCACAAAAGTGAATAACTGTAGCTGTAAATCTGGTAAAATATGTTACACAAAATATATTCATGAAAAACAAGTAAATATATTTATAGAAATAGGGCCTATATACTAAGAAATTGCATTTATTTTAAATGTATAATGCATTTTTTTAATGAGGCAGCAACATATAGATAGAGCAGAACAAGAAAGGCTATTAATAAGGCTTTCATAGCGCAACAGTAGCATAATACAGAGCGGCACAAAGCGCTTATGCGCATCCCGTGTGCAGGATGATGCGCTTGAAGCAACACGGAGCGCGCCGCGCTCCGTCCGCATCGAGAAGTTTAAAACAAGATATAGACGCGTAGTATATCTATGCAGTATTCTTATAAGCCGTTTATTTTAACAGTTTAGCATTTCAGTTACTGTGTGTGAAAAACAATATAATAACTAGTCCAGTGTTGTGATCTAACTGACACCCGGTAGAAAGTAACACGGTTTACAGCAATAAACGCCAGCAGATAGCCATTTTTTTGAGAAACCATAACGTTAGAGCGTTATCTACAGATCAAGCATAATAACAGAAACAATAAATAATCTTGGAAAGTTTCATCGTGTTGAGTGTCGTAACCGAACGCGACAGTTTAAAGCTGAATGGAGAGTGACTGACAGCCGCAGTGGAGGGAAGCATTGACCTGAACTAATCTGTACTCGCATTAAACGATGGAAAGGCTTCAGAACACTTATAATATAGTGCATGAATCGTTGATGCTTTATAAGGTTTTTGTGCCTTTTGTGGGGCGCTGGGGCTTAACAATAACACAGAATATTATGCGCACAGTATCGAATTTGGATCGGTCCTGTCTGTCCGATACCCGATCCGGCAAATAATGGCAGATCAGAGCCGATACCGATCCCGAGTATCGGATCGGTGCATCCCTAATCGTAATTATAGTTATAGTAGGTTTGAGTTGTCACAGTGGTGAATTCTCTAGTCACATTGGTGAATCAATAAAATATCCTTGTTACAATGACTGTATTTACATGAACAGCATATCCCCGTCCTAGCCGAAAGACTAACTGCTTTCACACACGTACTCCACAGTACATGTGAGCTCATTTACATTACGTCCGTCAGAAATACTAAGAGGTGAGTAGTATAACAGCCGACTAAGCTCGGCATTCCAGCTGTCCGGTTATGTCGTTCAGATATACGGCCCAAACGCTTGACATCTGCAGAAGCAGAACATGCAGACACCGAGGTCTAAAAGCAGTTACTGATTAAACATCAGCTAGCAATTTCTACAAAATTTCACGATAAACTATGTTGTGTAGAAATGCACAGAATGTCTCCCCCTATCTGTCCGTCACAGATGTAAGCTATAGCCTACAACCTACAACATTCATTTAAAATCTGGGATCTAAATTAATTATTTTAAGACACATATTGCTGGCATAGATGGTGACAATCTACATGGATAGTTGAAAAACAGCAAAGTCGACAACAATATTGCTAATTATGATTTATTAAAGATACTGCAATGTGATAAACATGGAGACAACTTTAGCCACAATTAGCTATACCCTGTGGTCACTCACCAAAGCCCCTTTCACGCTGCACGTCGGACCCGCAATATTCCCGGAGCATTGCCGGGTCGCCTTCTGTGTGAAAGCAACCACGTCCCGGGATTGATTACCGAATTCGACCCGGGTCGGGGACCTAGTAACATTGCGGGGTCCGACCCGGGACGAGCGCTGTGTGAACAAAAGCCGAAACTAATGCCTCAACGTGTACGTGTACCGTTACGGGTTGTGTGTGAAATTGCTGATTTACCAATTATTAATTTAAATCAAATGTGTGTGCAGTAATGCTTCTCCTTAACCAACCTTTGTGAATGTTGAGATGTATTTTACCGTGTCTGAGTGATAACTTATACCAGATTTCCTCCTGGTGTCGATTCTAAATCTATTATTTTTTGTATGTTATATATGTCAAAATCTGTGTAAATAATAGAAAGGTCGCTGATTAACACTTTCAATTCAGTGTCGTGATGGTTTTAAAAAATATTCTGAAGGTAGTAAAAAAGGGATTAAAAAGTAGTCAATTTAACTGAAGGATTGCTGTATATACCATCGTTATTATATGTAGGACAAACGCCACAGCGGCTAAACAAATCTCCATAATAGTTGTTATGGTGAGGAATTGCAGTTCAAATAGGATTTGATGGTGAGTTTCCATCATATTTAATGTGCAATCGAATCCAAGGCACCATCTACTATCACAGACTAAATTTGCATGTGACAATCGCTTGGTTATGAACATAAAAAAAGACATGCCGCGCCGGCGATAATCGTGCACGAGGCTTAATTGTCCCACTTTACCAGTTGTCTCACCTTACAATTGTGTTCTTCCCTCAGTATTTGACTTATGGTTTGGTGAAAACCAAACAAAAAGATGGAGGAAGAAAACCATCCGTGCGTTCCTCTGCAGAAGATGGAGGGCTGTGAAGCGCTCCGTCCGCCGCTTTCAAGTGGGCAACAAAATGGCCCCCGAATCGTTTCCCGATGAGCCGGTGGCTCGCCAGGATACGGCCGATCCAGACCCGTCACCTGTCCCAGGTCCATCCACACTCGATTCTGGGATAACGCCAGCTGTTGGTAAGTCATTATTTTTGCTATAGCGGTATTTTTGCCCTAGTCTGCTGTTTGACAGTTCCGTCTAGTTATTAAATTCAACATTTAGCATGTATTTTACTATTCTTATTTTAGTTTTAAGAGACTATTGAAAAGGTATTTGTTCGTGTGGGTAGTGATGTTTATAAAGGGAACAGTGGCAAACAGGGACATGGTTGCATCAAAAATAAAAAGAGAAACAACCATTAATATGAAAATGATTTTGGGATTCTCTACTGTCACAATCACAAGCTATTACAAGTCCATCACATTTTGCCGTTACATGATTGTAATAACTTTTCTATTTCCATTTCACAGCTCTAGATCAATGCAGCATTCACCCAAGGGTTAACCTCTCTTGGCTGTCAGCTTATCCAGTTCCATATTATCACAAGAGGACATCTGAATCTTATCCAGACGATCCGGAGCCGACACCAGTCCCAGGTCCATCCGATCTGGTGCCAGTGGCTGAGCCGAATCCAAATGATTCCCAGTCAGGTTCAGTCAGCCTCGATTCACAGTTAACGCTTGATTCAGGATCATCCGAATCAGCTGTCCTGGGATCATCCAGTTGCGAGGAAACGTATGTTTCCAGTTTATCCAGTCTTGAACTGACACCTGACATGGGTCTGGCCAATCCTGAGCCAAAACCCGTCCCAGGTGCCATTGATGAAGAGCCTGTCCCCGGTCCATCTGGCTTTTGGCCAGCTACAGGTGAGTCTGCGGTCATTAATTCACATGTGTGCCTAGTTAGGAAATGTTTATGCTACTGGCATTAGTATAATTCTAATCGGCCATGTTATGTAGGAATCATAAGCTAATGTTGTTTTTTTCAGGATCAATTTCTTCCTTTTATGAAGTTAAAAAAGAACTTGGAAGGGGAGGCTTTGGCATTGTGTATGAAGGGACGCGTAGATTTGATGGCCAGAAGGTAAGCTACTCTTGCTTTAACCACAAAATGTTTGGAAATGTAACTAAGATCATTGCAGATTTTGATCAAAACTGTTTTAAAACCGTCTTGCAGGTTGCTATCAAGTTTCTACCTAAGAGCTCCTGGGACAAGTTTATTGAATTGGTAAGTTGGCAAGACTTGCATGCATCAATATGCAATTTGTTTAACATGCATTTTGGGTCCAACAGTCTGTGACCACATTAGAAAATCTAGAAATAAACCAATTTTGAAAAATGGCCACGCTGATAAATGGGCTTGCAAAATTTCCAAATCCCTAGTAGCCCTTTGGGCAGGCACTCGAGAAGAATTTAACTAGCCAGAATTAAATAAATGACGTTTTTTTTCACGTAGAAAATTTGACAATTGGAGTCAAATTATCAATCAAAAATCACAGTAGCAGAGCTTCCTTGCAATGTTCAAGAATGTTCAAGAAGTACGAGACGCACAGATGGAAATGTTCTTTACAAATGTTGTTTACTGTAACGCGTCTATACACAGGTTTTGTTACCGCCGATGCTCACTGGAAGACTACATTAGCCAGTATTGCTTGAGATCTACAGCAGACTACGGCAACTCAAATAGCTCAAAATACACAGCACTTTCCCACCCCTTGTGGTGGTTCTAAATTGTATAATTTTGTACAAGTTTGAAAGTAATGGTTTAAGTAGTATTTTGTGTGGTTTATTCAGGGTCCCTGCGGAGTCTTAAAAAGTCTTAAATTTCAAAATCAAAATATAAGGCCTTTAAAAGTCTTAAATTCGCAGAACATTGCGTTCTCTGTCTTAAATAATGTTAAACAGGTCTTAATTTTTCTACATCCATGTAACGCTACCTCATTGAAATGCCCTCGCCTCCCGCAGCACACGCGCACGTGTGTGTGTGTGTGTTTGTTCAGTGGTGTTTGTAATTGTAGTTCTTTCTTTCGCTAGACCAACTATTGTTCGCTCTATTACAACTACAAATTAGACAAGCATGCCACTTATATTGCAGCCAATCAGCTTTCGTGTTATTGGCACGAGCCTCTTTCTGATCGTACCCATAGACCGTAAAAAAATATGGACGACTCGACATCATCCGTTTCCGCTTGGCAGATTTGAAGCTTTCAGGGGCCCTTACACGGCGCGGACATCTTGGGACCGAGTCTGCGCAGTAGCGATTTCGGGACCGGAGTTGCGCAGTAGAGCGCAGGAAGTAGAGCAGGAAGTACAGTCGCGATATCAAAAGCCCGCCCACACTCTCGCAGATGCAGAACAATTAATTATGTTGGTGTGAAATAAACAGTTATGGAAATGTAGAAATTAAAGCTAAAGCTCTAATCTGCTCCCAAAAATTTCGAAAAAAGTCCGTTAGTGCCTCAGTGACAACTTCACTCAGAGAAGCCGTCAGTCTCAGCTGTCAATCATGACGTCCCACCCCCTGTTTTTATAGCATCAAATAACTAACTCAAAGTAAACTTATTTTTAAAACGAACACCTGAAATGAAATCATCGTGATTATAACTGCCTTCAGTGACATAAACTAACGTTGGGGAAACATTTTTGAAGTGTAATTTTATTATTTAGTTTGCCTCGCGTCCATTAGAAAACACAGAGGGGCGGCTATACTGGGACCGGCCACCGGGGGGCGATCGAGGCGCGAAAGCTTCAGTAAATGAGAGGGAGACTGCAGGCTTGATCGTACCCCACAGACAGACGCATCAAACGGATTTTATTCTTCAGCTGAGTGAGTGACAGTTCTTGCAGCAATCGTGAATGCGAAGGCGAATCTTTCTCACCATCTTGCATAATGACCAAATAAAAGTATAATATACCCGATTGCACTAAAAAGAGTTAATAACAGTGATGTAAACTCTGAACTCCGATGTCAGGCTGCGTGTTTGCTTCCTGTCAGCGCTCGCGCGAGTGTATTGAATGTGTTATTTCTATGCTCAATTAATGAGAGATTTTATGCTCATCTATGCTCAGAGATCATTAGCCTAACGTTACTCTTGAACGATCAAAAATACAGATTATGCATATGACTATATCCTGATTTGAGTTAAAAAGTTTAAAAAGGGACGTGTCAGTAAGCACTGGATCTGCGCATTAGTAAGTTCTCAAATTGAAAGCAAACTAATATCTTAAGAACAGCACAAACGGGGAAAACAGCACTTACACTTAAAGGGATCCCCTGGTGTTGAGACTTGTATGGCTTAATATAACATAAATGATGTCTCTTACTGAATTATGTAGTAGAAAACCCATGAAAGATCTACGTTATTTTAAAAATCGATTTTATATTTGGACCATGGGCGGCGCCATTTTGTTTGCGTTCTAGGTTGATGACGTAGAGTGGTTGAACTCCTCAATCAGCTGGCATTACCCGTAGCTATTTTTACCACAACGCAACTCGAAAATTGTTTCAGAGTTAAACAAAACCAATGAATTCCTTTGTAATTATACTTAAAACACACTCAAACATACATGTGCACACAAACTCACCTACACAAGTCACAAACAGATCGGCGGGCGCGCACACGACAGGCTCTGTCTCAATCGAGATGTTGGGCTGCTCAGTCTCCACGACAGGGGCTGAATCTGAAATCGACCCTATACCCTTAAATAGGGCATTATTTGAAGGGACGGACATTTGTAGTGTTGTCTGACATCATAGTGGACATGTTCGAGTGCAGTCATTCAGTCTCACGTTCACCGCAATAACGAGTAAAGCCGATTTACAAACAGCTGTCCGACTTCACGCACTCAAACATACATGTGCACACAAACTCTCTCTCTCACACAGACTCTCACACACACCCCAACAGATCGGCGCGAACACACACACACACACACACACCCCCCCCAACAGATCGGCGCGAACACACACACACAACAGATCGGCGCGAACACACACACACACGCACGCACTGCGCGCGCATACATAACCCTCAATCTATTCCCTGTGTTGATATCCTGTTCAACACATCCTGTTCCCTAGATAGACTGTTGATAGTAGATTAACTATAATGCCTAATGTGACCAGCAGAGGGAAATATCTAGGTAGGACGATGGGATAAAGTAACGTGAGGAAGAGAGGCAGGATGTTTTGGTGATGATGCATGCGATTGAGACAGAGCAGTCAGGTGTGTGTGTGCGCGCCCGCCGATCTGTTTGTGACTTGTGTAGGTGAGTTTGTGTGCACATGTATGTTTGAGTGTGTTTTAAGTACAATTACAAAGCAATTCATTTGTTTTGTTTAACTCTGAAACAATTTTCGAGTTGCGTTGTGGTAAAAATAGCAACGGGTAACGCCAGCTGATTGAGGAGTTCAACCATTCTACGTCATCAACCTAGACCGCAAACAAAATGGCGCCGCCCATGGTCCAAATATAAAATCGATTTTTTAAATAACGTAGATCTTTCATGGGTTTTCTACCACATAATTCAGTAAGAGACATCATTTATGTTATATTAAGCCATACAAGTCTCAACACCATGGGATCCCTTTAAAGGAACACTCTTTAGAGTTTTTTTTAGAAATAGGGCTTATTCAACGTTGCTACTTTGCTACATTTAGATATGTGGGGAAATGCATTTTAAGCTAAGCTAGCGGCGACCCTGCCAAACTAAGACAATGCATGCACTGAGACAAATGCATTTGCCCACACATCTAAATGTCTAAAGAAGTTGAATAAGCCCTATTTCTAAAAATGGTGAAGTGTTCCTCTTTGTAGATATGCATCTTTGTTGTATTTATTTGTCCTATTGTCATTTGTTTATAAGTATATATTTTATTACTGACCAATTTCTTGATTAAGTAATTACTTGAAAACTTTTTACTTATATTAAGCAATTGCTTATTGTGGTTTACTTTTAAGATGTTGGTCATATTTCCCACCCCAATAGCACACCACTGGACCAGCCTTTTTTGTTTTTGTAATAGGCCTACCTAAGAAGAGTCATGCATTTTGTTAGTTTTGTTGCCATGTGTGACTATTGTGCATCTAACATAATAATATGGTTAATGTTGCATCCTAATTATGAAAAAAATAAAAATGTTTGCAAATTTATGGAAGTGACCACAACAAAAAATAATAGCTTTGGTCAAAAAAAATAAAAATAAAAAAATAAAAAAAAATATATATATATATATTATGCTAATCCTGGTGGGATTGAGCTATGAACAATAAGTTTACTAATGCTTTGTTAAATTTAAATAAATTAAATAATATAAGTTTAAGTAATTGAGTGATTCTGCATTTCCTATGCATGTTTCTTTTATTGCGCAAAATAGGTCTTACATTTTATTCATAATGGTCTTAAAAAGGTCTTAAAAAGTCTTAAATTTGACTTGGTGAAACCTGCAGATACCCTGTTATTATGCCTCAAAGACTTGAGACTTGACTTGAACCTCAGAGATTTGAGACTTGACTTGGACCTCAAAGACTTGAGACTTGACTTGTACCTCAAAGACTTGAGACTTGACTTGTACCTCAAAGACTTGAGACTTGACTTGGACCTCAAAGACTTGAGACTTGACTTGGAGCTCAAAGACTTGAGACTTGACTTGAACCTCAGAGATTTGAGACTTGACTTGTACCTCAAAGACTTGAGACTTGACTTGGACCTCAAAGACTTGAGACTTGACTTGAACCTCAGAGATTTGAGACTTGACTTGGACCTCAGCCTTGAGACTTGACTTGTACCTCAAAGACTTGAGACTTGACTTGAACCTCAGAGATTTGAGACTTGACTTGTACCTCAAAGACTTGAGACTTGACTTGTACCTCAAAGACTTGAGACTTGACTTGGACCTCAGAGATTTGACTTGAACCTCAGAGATTTGAGACTTGACTTGGACCTCAAAGACTTGAGACTTGACTTGTACCTCAAAGACTTGAGACTTGACTTGTACCTCAAAGACTTGAGACTTGACTTGGACCTCAAAGACTTGAGACTTGACTTGAACCTCAGAGATTTGAGACTTGACTTGTACCTCAAAGACTTGAGACTTGACTTGTACCTCAAAGACTTGAGACTTGACTTGAACCTCAGAGATTTGAGACTTGACTTGTACCTCAAAGACTTGAGACTTGACTTGTACCTCAAAGACTTGAGACTTGACTTGTACCTCAAAGACTTGAGACTTGACTTGGACCTCAAAGACTTGAGACTTGACTTGAACCTCAGAGATTTGAGACTTGACTTGTACCTCAAAGACTTGAGACTTGACTTGGACCTCAAAGACTTGAGACTTGACTTGAACCTCAGAGATTTGAGACTTGACTTGGACCTCAAAGACTTGAGACTTGACTTGGACCTAAAGACTTGAGACTTGACTTGGACCTCAAAGACTTGAGACTTGACTTGTACCTCAAAGACTTGAGACTTGACTTGGACCTCAGAGATTTGACTTGGATCTAAAGACTTGAGACTTGACTTGGACCTCAGTGACTTTAGACTTGACTTGGACCTCAAAGAGTTGAGCCTTGACTTGGACCTCATAGACTTTGAGACTTGAGACTTGACTTGAACCTCAGAGACTAGATACTTGACTTGGACTTTGACCCTAAAGAATTGAAACTTGACTTAAACTTAGACCCTAAAGACTTGAGCCTTGACTTGGACTGGGACCTCAGAGATTTGAGACTTGACTTAGACCCTAAAGACTTGAGACTTGACTTGGACTTTGACCCTAAAGACTTGAAACTGGACTTGGACTTGGACCTCAAAGACTTGAAAGGAATGTTATTTCACTATTTAAGATATCCCGTCGGGCCGGTACGTTTTGGTAGCCTGACTGGAAAACACATTTGCCCCGGGACGACGGGCTAGCAACTTTGCGAGCCATGTAATAAGTTAATTTACCAAATAGAAGTGGTTTCAGACTTGTAGACTCTGCTGTTTCAATATAAAAGTGAACAGTTACAGCTAATATTTTGTCAAACATGTTTCTTTAGCCAGGGTCTACCAAACCTCTGCTTGCCGAAGTGGCTGTGAATCTGCTGATGCGCAAACCTCCAAAAAGCCCCCATGTCGTACAAATGTTGGATTGGTTTGATGAGCCGAGACATTACGTCCTTATAATGGAGTATCCACATCCGTGCGAGACCTTGCTCAGATTCGCCGTGCGCAAAGGAGGTTTCCTGGATGAAACTGTGGCACGTGGATTAATGCGCCAAGCAGTGCTTGCAGCCAAATTCTGCATTGACCGGGGCGTCTACCACAAAGACATCAAGACGGACAACATCCTGGTCAACACTGAGACACTGCAGCTCAAATTCATTGACTTTGGCTGCAGTGAATTTTTTAAGACCAGTAAAGGTGAGTTGACTTAGCCATAATATGTCATGTGTTGGATTAGATGCCATTTTAGTTTTATAGACTCTTAAATGTAATCTAAGGGTGCGTTCACACTTGTAGTTCAGTTAATTTGGTTAGTTTGGTCCCGACCAAAAAACAAAAACAAAACATATAGTCCTGGTCCGCTTGGTGTTCACACTGGCATTTTTAGCAGCGAACCTAAAGTTACCGAACCAAAGGCATAGGGTGACTTTTACAACCTGATTGGTCGGCTTATATGACGTAGGAGCTCGCTTACCGAACATTCAAAACAACGCTGTGTGCCGGATTAAACGCCATCATTTTATGCGTGTACATATGGCATTATTTACCCGCTGAGAACTCATGAAGAGCTCATAAAATGTTCAAAACATTCAAAGCAGCTCCAGGATTTCCTCCGTTGTGCAGAAAATAGACGGCTGTTCTGTCGTCTGTACCGACAAATGGGCAACACGGGTCCTTTAATGAGAAGAACCAGGTTTGGTTTTTTGTGTTTTTTCTAACATTTTTGAAACATGCTCCTCGGACCAAATATTGATGAGGCTCTTATCTCCTTGTTGCTCCACGTTTGCCCTCTAATGTTAACGTTATACTCATTTTGGATACACCGATCTTTCCGCGTCGTCAAATCAGCCGACTATGCGACGCATCTTGTGACATCACGTCCTGTTTTTGGTTCGTTTACAAGTCTTTGGTCCATTTTGCGTTCATATATCAATCGAACCGCACCAGAGTTCGTTTAGAAGTGGATCGAGACCCATCTTTTTAGCGGCCTCGGTCCGCTTGTTTGGTGAGCACCAGGGTTCGGATGGCGACGTTCACATATGTTCAAATGAACCGCACTAACCGAGCAATCGCACCAGGGTTCGTTTTAATCGAACCAAACATGACAAGTGTGAACGCTTCCTAAAAGTAGAGTAATGGCTCAGATGGCTTTAGCAAATGAAATGATCTCTTGCTTTAAACTCAGGTCATGAATGGGTGGTCGAATCGACAGTCTGGTCTCTGGGTAGAGTGCTTTTAGAGATAGTGAGCGGAGACCAGTCTTTAAGTGTTCTGCAGTCTGGTAAACTTGATCCACTGCGTCCAAGTTTATCCAAAGGTGAGACCACAGCACACAGCGACAATAACACTGTTAAACACACATAAGCCATGGTACAATTCCTGAGGCCTGTTGCATGAAGCTAGCCGAACAAACTGAATTTCAGAGTAGGTTTAGAGTTGACAAACCAGATAAATCCAACCTGGTTTAGATCAATTCAACCCTTTCTCAAAACTCAGTAAAAACTTTTCAGTATAAATAAGGGGTGTGGCTTTTTTGCATCTTTACTTGCAGCTGATTGGTCCAGTTTGGGCTTGCGATCTCTAACCCAGAATAAAACCAGCTCAGGTTAGCCGTGTAGTGTAAGTTACCAACACTGATAAAAACCAGTCCACCTTCTTGAGCCCGAAAAACCAGAGTTTGCTCAAACTAATCTCGAACTTACCTGGGTAGCAACTGAAACCAGCTTTGTGCAACAGGCCACTGGGAGTCAACTAATCATAAAGTATTTGTATAGATGGAACACCTAAAATGATCAATGCATATCTACTGTATTGACAAATTGGGTACTTATGACGATAATACTATGAATACTATACAGTACTAAATACCATGCATTTTAGAAGCTATTTTCATACAGGACAACATTCATGTTCATAAAGGGCATACATGACTAACCAGCTCTTTCCTCTTTGAAAACTCGCACAGAATGCCAAGATCTGATAAAGACGAGTCTGGACAAATATCAATGCAAGAATCTATCGTTAGAGCAGATGTTAGACCATGCATGGTTTAAGCAGGACTGAAGGAAGAGACTCAGGAGTCAGGTAGTGTAGCAGTTTGAGGGACGGCAATTACCATGACCTACAGCAAGGCCGGGGAAGCAGGCGTCCTCTTGAACCTCCGCACTGCACGGTTTCACATTCAATGCTGTTTTTTACTGGCCGAGAATTGAATAATGTTTGGGCAAAATGCAGTGCTCATCACTGTCACTCTCAAGCGTCCAGTCGCAGTGGAGGAGAGGCGGGACTAATACCACACACCGACCAACCTCCACATCCTGGCAACAGATGACAACAAGCGCATCTCTTAATGCTGAAAGAGCCACAGCCACCAGAATACCATTTCCATGAAAGGGCGTACATGGTCCTCAGCAATGCTTAGGTAGGTGGAGCGTGTCAAAGTGACATCCGTATGGATGGAGGACCTAAGGTTTCTCAGCAGAACATTGCTTAAAGCATCACACTGCCTCCACCGGCTCGCCTTCTTCCCATAGTGCATCCTGGGGCCATGTGTTCCTCAGGTAAGCCACACACACACACCCCGGCCATCCACGTGATGTAGAAGAACACGTGATTCCTCAGACCAGGCCACCTTCTTCCATTGCTCCGGGGTCCAGTTCTGCATCAGAACTGGATTCAGAAATTACCTCCGAAAGCACCAACAGTGGCACGTGAGCATCAGAACTTCTGATGCTCACGTGCCACTGTTGGTGCTTTCGGCGGGGTCAGGGGTCAGCATGGTCACCCTGACTGGTCAGCGGCTATGCCGCCCCATACGCAACTGAGCTGCTCTGTGTATTCTGACAGCTTTCTATCAGAACCAGCATTAACTTCTGGAGCAGTTTGAGCTCCAGTAGCTCGTCTGTTTGATCGGACCCCACGGGCCAGCCTTCGCTCCCCACGTGCATCAATGAGCCTTGGCCGCCCATGACCCTGTGGCCGGTTCTCCACTGTTCCTTCCTTGGAGCACTTTTGATAGATACTGACCACTGCAGACCAGGAACAGCCCACAAGAGCTGCAGTATTGGAGATGCTCTGACCCGTCTAGTCGTCTAGCCGTCACAATTTGGCGCTTGTCAAACTCGCTCCTGCCTCTACCACATCAACATTGAGGACAAAATGTTCACTTGCTGCCTAATTTATGGTGCCGTGATGAAGACATAATCAGTGTTATTCTCTTCACCAATGCTATGATCGGGATATATACACTTATTGGCTTCATCGTCTCCTCTCCACTGATAAGCTGGTGTGTTTTGGGCGTTCTGGTGCAATATGTCTGCCATTGCATCATCCACATGGTCCTGCACATTGGTGGTGGTTGAAGAGATTCCCCGCTTTCATATTTAGAGCTTTGATTTATTTGTGAATAAATTGCGCGTAGTTGCACGCTTGAACATCAATCCAATCAACTGAACTGACCACAGGTGGACTCCAGTGAAGATGTAGAAACATCTCAAGGATGATCAGAGGAAACAGGAGCACCGGAGCTCAATGTTGAGTGTCATGGCAAAGGCTGCGAATACTCATGGACATGTGATATATTTTTTTTTTAATAAATTTGCAAAAAATTCAAACAAACTTCTTTCACGTTGTCATTGTGGAGCATTGTTTGTAGAATTTTAAGGAAAATGATGAAAGTAATCCCCTTTGGATAAGGCTGTAACATAGGTAAATGTGGAAAAAGTGAAGTGCTGTGAATACTCCGGATGTACATTCATTCCAATACTAAACACTAACAGATGCAATTAACTATCAACACAGTCTGAGACATACTAACTGGGCTGTGTCACATTGAGAAACGTGACTAGTGATAATACACATAACATTATACTGAATATAACAGCTTAAAAGATATAATCCACAATATAGATAAATAATATCTGCACTAGATAAATATTGTAAATATAGCTTCAAGCATCAATTGTGGGGCCAAGCGCAAAGAAGAAAATAAGAAATGCCAACATGGCTGAGGGAAACCTAGCTTAAATACCTATTAACATAAGCTTAGACAAAATAAATATAGAATTATACATAAAGTAAAACACACACACACACACACATATATATATATATATATATACAGTCCCTGACAAAAGTCTTGTCGCTTGTGTACAAATTGACCTAAAGTGCCGCTGAAATATATTTCTAATCAAGATTTTTTTACAAGAAATGGCTCATTTTAATCCCACCAGCTTTTGTGATAATGTTTCAGTGAAAAACTAAACTTTCTAAAAGTATTCTAATATTCACAGCTTGGTAAAGCCCATTGAGTCAATTTTTGCAAAGACATAAGTGTTGTCACCTTGTCATATGAGCTTCACCTGTGACTAATAATGGATCAATTAGGTCTCAAGTGTGTATAAAAAGAACCCCAGTACACTAGACCTTCACATCAACTGCAACTAGACCTCTGCAAACATGCCTAAGATTCACCCAGAGACTAAAGTTTTGATTATCAAGAGGCTGAAGACCAGATCCACTGCTGATGTGGCAGACACCTTCAATGTGTCTCAGCGTCAAGTATAGAGGATTAAAAAAAGATTTGAAGAGACTGGAGACGTTTTTGACAAGCCCAGGTCAGGCAGACCCGCAAGACAACTGCTCGAGAGGACGGTTTGTTGGCTCGAAAATCCAAGGCCAGCCCATTTTCCACTGCAGCAGAGCTCCACGAGACCTGGTCACCTGAAGTCCCTGTGTCAACCAGAACAGTTTGTCGGATTCGGTCTCGAAATGGCCTCCATGGTCGAATCAGTGCCCAGAAGCCAGCACTAAACAAAAGACAATTGAAAAACCGTGTGGCATTTGCCAAGGCCCACAGCCTGCTAAAAGGATGGACGCAGGAAAAGTGGCAGAAGGTGGATTTTTCAGATGAATCTTCTGTTGAATTACACCACAGTCGCCGCAAATATTGCAGGAGACCTACTGGAGCCAGAATGGATCCGAGATTCACCCAGAAAACAGTGAAGTTTGGTGGCGGAAAAATCATGGTCTGGGGTTACATCCAGTATGGGGGTGTGCGAGAGATCTGCAGGGTGGAAGGCAACATCAATAGTCTAAAATACCAAGAAATCTTAGCTACCTCTTATATTCCCAACCATAAAAGAGGCCAAATTCTTCAGCAGGACGGTGCTCCATCGCATACTTCCATCTCCACATCAAAGTTCCTCAAGGCGAAGAAGATCAAGATGCTCCAGGATTGGCCAGCCCAGTCACCAGACATGAACATCATTGAGCATATGTGGCGTAGGATGAAAGAGGACGCATGGAAGACGAAACCAAAGAATATTGGTGAACTCTGGGAGGCATGCAAGACTGCTTTCTTAGCTATTCCTGATGACTTCATCAATAAATTGTATGAATCCTTGCCAAACCGCATGGATGCAGTCCTTCAAGCTCATGGAAGTCATACAAGAAATTACATTTGGATCTCACAGCACCACAACTTAATTTGCTGACATATTTTTGTACTTGCTGTAAATTTGTTCAATTTCTGTATAGGCGACAAAATTTTTGTCTTGCCAAAATTTGACCTTTCTGTCTTGATTAAATGATAAATATTTTTTCTGTGAAAATTATTTATTTCAGTGCATTAAACATCATTTGGGAGGGTTTTAGCTTTTCATATGAGCTATTTCTAACACCAATGAATTAATTAAAAGTCAGGTTAATATCAGGAATTTCTAGAAAATAGATAAGCGACAAGACTTTTGTCAGGGACTGTATTGTTATGCACAGCACACCATGATATAATTAACCAAGCAACCTTAAAACTTCCAATATACACAAATAGGCTGAATTAATATTACCTGTCGAGAAGAAAGCAGGCAACGTCTGCATTCTTTTTAAAGGGGGGGTGAAATGCTGTTTCATGCATACTGAGCTTTTTACTCTGTTAAAGACTTGGATTCCCATCCTAAACATAGACAAAGTTTCAAAAACTAATGTTGGACGTTTGATGGAGTATTTCTGTGTCAAAAATACTCCTTCCGGTTTCTCACAAGTTTCGGAGAGTTTTTTTCGAGTATGGGTCGGCTTGACGTTAATAGAGCGGAAGGTCCTTGTGTGGGCCGTACGGGCTCTTCTCCCGGTAGGGTGCGCGCGCGCGTAACTAGAGCGAGAGAGGAAATGCACGCCGTAAACACTCAGGTGCAGATCCAGTCGTCCGTGCAACACGTCTGTCGCGCCGCGCTCCACTTTATTCCTATGGGTGACGTCGAGCGACTTCAACGCTTCAGCACAGCATTCTGGGAAGGCAGCGCTGCATTTGACCCGATTTGAACGCAGAAATGACGGGAAGCTTCAAGGCATCGCTTCAGTCGCGTCGCAAAGTGGATCTCCACGGTCACTGCTGTCACAGGACTTCACCAAATCATACCAAAGAAGTGTGTTTTTGACAGAGCGGTCCCAGCGATAAAGTTCGGTCCTGCTTTGGAAGCAGCCGGTGAGTAAATCAACTTCAAATGTCTCTGCTATTGGCTACCGTCGCATGAGTAAACATCAGTAAACGATACGATCGCGTGCTTCGTCATTCAAATGCGCTAACGGTTACTCCATTGTTGTTCTGTATAACGTTACACTAGTCTGACTCTGACGTGCAAAACCGTTTTGCTTGCTACCTCTAAGGTCTAGTCACATACAATAGTCCATAAACCCAATCATGTCCTCATAAACTGCGCGTAAAGACACACAAAAGCCCCTAAATACAGTACATACCACAGAGACGGACATCCTGATGTTGCCGTTTCTCCTGTTCAATTTATTTCAGCCTCAGATTTGATTGTGGATCATTATCTGTTTTAGCTGAGATAGATGGGTTTCTCCACGCTTGAGGACGTCACCGCTTTGGGTGTGCTGGTCATTCTTTAGCTCCGCCCACACGATACGCCCTCCAGGCGCTCGTTTTTTTCCGGAAAGACTCGGTACAGCCCATATTTCTTTTATAAATATGATAAAACGAAAGACTTTTCGGAGATATGAAGGATGCAATACTACTCTACAGGTACTCAAGATTGACATGAGATTGACTGAAACTGAGTGTTTCACCCCCCCTTTAAAATCGTTGCTCCTCGTGAGCTCTTTTCATCTTGGAAAGGCCACTCCAATATTTACTTTTGTCTTGTTGATTTGCCTGTGGCGTTGCCGTCTTAATTCTCTTTTCCGCTTCCTTGGCGACTCTGGCAAATATCCTCGAGAATAAGAGGGATCCTCCATCATCATATAGCAGAGCTCAAGCAATCCCCCTCTTCACATTCGACACGGTGCCATCGAGTGTTAAAGCGCGAAAGGCGAAGCTTGAATTTACGGGTATGTCCCTCTTTGGCTACTGTACTTTCAAGATGGAGGAGCAACATGGCGACCGGCATTCGAACCCCTCACCCGTAAGTATTTTCAATGGCAAATTATAAACTTATGAGAATACTTTATTACTTGAAAGAAGTAAATATACATTAATAAGCACATACAGTCTTGTTCAAAATAATAGCAGTACAATGTGACTAACCAGAATAATCAAGGTGTTTAGTATATTTTTTATTGCTACGTGGCAAACAAGTTACCAGTAGGTTCAGTAGATTCTCAGAAAACAAACGAGACCCAGCATTCATGATATGCACGCTCTTAAGGCTGTGCAATTGGGCAATTAGTTGAAAGGGGTGTGTTCAAAAAAATAGCAGTGTCTACCTTTGACTGTACAAACTCAAAACTATTTTGTACAAAATTTTTTTTTTTCCTGGGATTTAGCAATCCTGTGAATCACTAAACTAATATTTAGTTGTATGACCACAGTTTTTTAAAACTGCTTGACATCTGTGTGGCATGGAGTCAACCAACTTGTGGCACCTCTCAGCTGTTATTCCACTCCATGATTCTTTAACAACATTCCACAATTCATTCACATTCCTTGGTTTTGCTTTAGAAACAGCATTTTTGATATCACCCCACAAGTTCTCAATTGGATTAAGGTCTGGAGATTGGGCTGGCCACTCCATAACATTAATTTTGTTGGTTTGGAACCAAGACTTTGCCCGTTTACTAGTGTGTTTTGGGTCATTGTCTTGTTGAAACAACCGTTTCAAGGGCATGTCCTCTTCAGCATAGGGCAACATGACCTCTTCAAGTATTTTAACATATGCAAACTGATCCATGATCCCTGGTATGCGATAAATAGGCCCAACACCATAGTAGGAGAAACATGCCCATATCATGATGCTTGCACCTCCATGCTTCACTGTCTTCACTGTGTACTGTGGCTTGAATTCAGAGTTTGGGGGTCGTCTCACAAACTGCCTGTGGCCCTTGGACCCAAAAAGAACAATTTTACTCTCATCAGTCCACAAAATGTTCCTCCATTTCTCTTTAGGCCAGTTGATGTGTTCTTTGGCAAATTGTAACCTCTTCTGCACATGCCTTTTTTTTAACAGAGGGACTTTGCGGGGGATTCTTGAAAATAGATTAGCTTCACACAGACGTCTTCTAACTGTCACAGTACTTACAGGTAACTCCAGACTGTCTTTGATCATCCTGGAGGTGATCATTGGCTGAGCCTTTGCCATTCTGGTTATTCTTCTATCCATTTTGATGGTTGTCTTCCGTTTTCTTCCACGTCTCTCTGGTTTTGCTCTCCATTTTAAGGCATTGGAGATCATTTTAGCTGAACAGCCTATCATTTTTTGCACCTCTTTATAGGTTTTCCCCTCTCTAATCAACTTTTTAATCAAAGTACGCTGTTCTTCTGAACAATGTCTTGAACGACCCATTTTCCTCAGCTTTCAAATGCATGTTCAACAAGTGTTGGCTTCATCCTTAAATAGGGGCCACCTGATTCACACCTGTTTCTTCACAAAATTGATGACCTCAGTGATTGAATGCCACACTGCTATTTTTTTTTAACACACTCCTTTCAACTAATTCAACTAATTGCCCAATTGCACAGCCTTAAGAGCGTGCATATCATGAATGCTGGGTCTTGTTTGTTTTCTGAGAATCTGCTGAACCTACTGGTAACTTGTTTGCCACGTAGCAATAAAAAAATATACTAAAAACCTTGATTATTCTGGTTAGTCACATTGTACTGCTATTATTTTGAACAAGACTGTATATTTTCGAAAGAACTAAGTGATTTTAGCTAAGAATAAACTAAAAAAGTTACACAGTGTAGCTTTAAAGGTCCCATGGCATGGATTTTTGTATTATTTTATAATGTTTCCTGAGGTGTACTTATATTGTTAGTATGGTTTTTACATCAAAAGATGTCATAATTTAGAAATAAAAGGCATTTTTTCTATACTGATATTAGCCCTCTGGCTGGAATGCTCTGTTTAAGGGGCGTGTCTGCTGTGAGTCTTCAGTGAAAAAACCCACTGCTGTGATTGGCTGATATCTTTGCATTCGAAATGAGATTACTTGCGGAGGGGGCGTGGCTTAGTCAGGCACAGCTGCACTGGCTGCCAGTCGAGAGAGAGAGATTGCTGAGGAAGTGTCATTGTACCGAGTTGTTGAGAGCGTGAGTTTATTTTGTTTGTATCTGAGAGCTCTGAATAAACACGAGTGAACTTTCCAAAGTTATTTCTCTCACAAAATGCTTTCACCACAGCTAACAACAAACACGCCATCGACATGTATACAGTAAGAGCTTCTGTTGAGCATAATGAGCAGCGTCATTCAAACGGGTGATTGACCAATCCGAACATTATAAAGTGCTCTTTAATTGCTCTCTGTAGTTTAATCATCTAAATATCAGATTTGTTTCATGCTGCTAACAGAAACGGTGTGAAGTTGATGGTTTTAGTCACTGGCTTGCTTCACTGATGCATCAAGATGGCCAGCGGCGGGACTGACAGTATTAAACGATTTAGAAAGAAAGTGTGTGTGAACTTGAATGATTAGCTACACATCAGAACTCACTGATCCCAGATCAGGCATTAATGAACTCTGTTACTCCCTGTTTGTGGTGGTGCTGTTGAATCCGTATGGTAAAGTCTGTGCTGATAAACTTAATCATTCTCTACTGATTCTCTGGGCGGGCGAAGCAGAGGATGGGGAGGAAACCTTTCCTGGTGACGTCATAACAGGAGAATTCAGGATCAGCTCGTCAGATCAAGCCAAGCCTGCAGTCTCCCCATAGACAGTAAAAGAAATGGACGGAGCGATCCCATTGCCTTCTACGGCGTTAAGTGATGTCAGTAAAGGAGCACTCACTTCCTGATGGCGGAGCGAACTGCGCCGGCTCAGACTGAGCTTGAGGACGTAGATGTGACGTGAGTCTCCTGTCGGACAGCTGTAGGTCTTCTAGTAGTTGTGGAAAGTGAAAGCTGAATCCCGTTGTTTAAATATTGTGTCCCCTAACCTACCCTAACCTACCCCAACGGCGAAATAATGAAGTCAACCTAGGAGCACTCACTTCCTGATGGCGGAGCGAACTGCGCCGGCTCAGACTGAGCTTGAGGACGTAGATGTGACGTGAGTCTCCTGTCGGACAGCTGTAGGTCTTCTAGTAGTTGTGGAAAGTGAAAGCTGAATCCCGTTGTTTAAATATTGTGTCCCCTAACCTACCCTAACCTACCCCAACGGCGAAATAATGAAGTCAACCTAGGGGCGCTCACTTCCTGATGGCGGAGCGAACTGCGCCGGCTCAGACTGAGCTTGAGGACGTAGATGTGACGTGAGTCTCCTGTCGGACAGCTGTAGGTCTTCTAGTAGTTGTGGAAAGTGAAAGCTGAATCCCGTTGTTTAAATATTTTCTCCCGTTGCTTTTGGCTCACTATGGGCTTCTCCCCATTCTTCCCCCTTGACTTTATCAGACTTTATGTCTCCACGTCCCCCCGACTGTCTCATAGACAGTAAAAGATTGCCTGCGAGCGCCTCCTCAGGTCTATTCGGTAATTTCTCAACTGTGCGACAGTCGCGTTGGTTATGACGCAATCGTTAGCCTATTTTTACAAAAACAGCTTCTGCGGGGCGATAGTGTAAGATACAAGGTAACGGAGCCTTTTATGCATTGTCGTGTTTCTTTAGAAATAAACAATGGACAAATGGAGTCTTTAAACGCCTCAGATGTAAAGTTATTCACTGTCAAAGTGACTCAAAAATGAATGGGAGTCAATGGGATGCTAACAGCAGGTGATGGCTTGGTTAGCAATGGCAGCCCCTAGGGGTGGAACGCTTTCCGAGCGCTAGATTACCCGCTTGAGTCTCCCTCTCATTTACTGAAGCTTTCGCACCTCGATCGCCCCCCGGTGACCGGTCCCAGTATAGCCGCCCCTCGGTGTTTTCTAATGGACGCGAGGCAAACTAAATAATAAAATTACACTTCAAATATTTTTTCCCCAAAATTAGTTTATGTCACTGAAGGCAGTTATCATCACGATGATTTCATTTCAAGAGTTCGTTTTTAAAATAAGTTTAGTTTGAGTTCGTTATTTGATGCTATAAAAACGGGGGGGGGTGACGTCATGATTGACAGCTGAGACTGACGGCTTCTCTGAGTGAAGTTGTCACTGAGCCACTAACGGACTTTTTTCTGGATTTTTGGGAGCAGATTAGAGCTTTAGCTTTAATTTCTACATTTCCATAACTGTTTATTTCACACCAACATAATTAATTGTTCTGCATCTGTTAGAGTGTGGGCAGGCTTTTGATATCGCAGCTGTACTTCCTGCTCGACTTCCTGCTCTCTACTGCACTCGGCCCCAAGATGTCAGTGCCGTGCGGGCGCCCGAAAGCGCCAAGCAGAAACGGATGAAGGCGCGGCGTTACGGCCTATGGTCTGAGCTCTCATTTTCTCAAAGGCAGAAAAAGACAGCCAGAACATGGTTTACACCGATCAACATTTCTAACCACTTGGGGACAACATTCAGGCTAGGGGAACTCATACTAATGTTGAAAAATAAAAATGTCATGGGACTTTTAAACGAAAATAACAAAATACTTGTGTAGTGAAGTATTTATTTGTACACAGTGCCGCGAACAATCAATCTTTCCTTTACGCATCACTGTCCTCCTCGCGGCTGCTTGCGCTCTCTTCATCAAGGCTTAAAACAAAAAGTGGACAAAAAGGTTGTATTGTCTTTTGGCATAGATTAATTACTGAACCTGTAGAGGCATTATTGCTCTTTAGCAGCGTGATGGGGTTCCGGTACACCAGCCATGCCAATGGAATGAATGAAAATTAGCTTATCAATGCATATCTGAATTCGCGCCTACAGTATTTTTTTAGAGCTTAGAAAAAAGATGCTGGAAGCGAGTTTGTCGCTTGGTGTCCACGCACATTATCATCAACAACATTTCTTTCTGCCATTTTTTTCCGAGATTAACCTCGTCGGAGATGAATAGTATTGCTGCTCTGTACCTATTAAACAGTTTTGGGGAATTGTTACTTTGAAAAGTAATGCATTACAATATTGTGTTACACCCTTAAAAAGTAACTAATTGAGTTACTTAGTTACTTTTTAAGAAAAGTAATGCATTACGTTACTTTTGCGTTACTTTTTCTAACCTTTGTTTTTTATAACAAAAAAGTTAAATTTTTGTGCAAATGTAAAGACCATTTCACACTAAAATGAAAATAATAAGCCTCAGGCCGAGGTAAAAATGCAAATTCACGCATACAGTAGAGGGCGCAGCTCAAACAAACCTTTCAGCTGTGTTTGCGTTCTGGATAATGGAAAAAGGACGCAGGAGAAAAACGTTTAACACTCTTAGTTCACCAATAAAAACAAAAAATCTAAAGTAATTTTTGCGTTTGGTTTAACTGAATCATTGAAAGTTAGCAGCAAGGTTTGCATATAAATCTGATTTTGCATTTGACTGATTTTATTAATTTTGAGGAGTACATAATCTTTATTGTTCAAGTGAGATGAACAAATGCTCATATTTAATCTAGAACTGCAATAACCTGTTCTCACACAACGCCTTTGCATTTACTCTCGATTTTTCTTAACATGGGGAGAAGAGTCAGTCAAATAAATGTGAAAAAGGAACTCAGATATTTTCTTGTAAATTGTAAAAGTAATATATTACTTTATAACTGTCTTAACTACTTTAAGTTTAAGACTGCTATAAGTCTGATTTTTAGGGAAGGAACCAACAACTTATTTTTTTATCAATGCAGTTTATACCAGGTATAAATCACTCAAAACAATTAGAATAAACATGTGCTCTTGACACTTTATCCAATTATCCATACAACCAAATAAGTAAACCACATAAATTACATTTACAATACACCCTCAACACCTACTGAATCAAAATACACATTGACCATACCAGCAAGAACAACTGTAAATCACGTAAATACCAGTCTTTGTTTTGGTTGAGAAACAAACCCGCCTAAGATGGGCTCAACATTGTTCAGGATGAACTTGACGTAAAAAGTCCACACGTCCAAAAAGATTGTCTCATAGATGATGGGAGATGTGCCGGAATCCCTTACCGACCTTTGTGCTTAAGATCGAAGAGATCGACAGAGCGGAGAACTTGTACAGATAATAACGGGTAATCCCAGCAATCTAGGAAAGTGGTAGGCATGACAGAAGCAACAAAGAGTCCTTTTTGACTGAGCATAAAACCTAAGTTTCCCAATCAGGACTCAAAGCAGTTTGTGGCAACACAGTAGGTGAGCCATGCTTCCTCTGTCCAACAAATCCTCCTAACGCTACTACCCACCTGGGTATATGCCACCTTCTAAAGCACCCTAGCGCCTCTAGTGGTGGGTAGTAGTAGTATTTAAGGTGGTGTGAACATAGTAACAGACCTGAGTCTGTTACAACTTTACTTGAAAAAGTAATCTGATTACGTAACTCAAGTTACCTAACACTGCCAATAAATATTCATGGCGTATCTATTTTGCTGTGATTTAATTCCAGTTAATGGATCAAAAGCATGCAGAAGCAAGTGAATTATGTTTGGCATCAAATTCTCTGCTCTTCATCAATAAGAATCAGAAACAATACCGTATATAAAAATAACGATATTATAATGATATAAAAAAACATCTTAAAATATCTAACAACAATAAGTCATCTTCTGAGCTCAAATATTAGATGTGTTTCTCTGAATTACTATTGTAATCTTTCCCCAGTGTTTTGTTTCTGTTAATTATGAATCACTTAATGTAAAGCACAGCCATTATTATGTTAGAAAGAAACGAAACGCATGTCCGTAGTGCCAAACTTTAATCTAAAAAAGTGATTTCAAGTATCTGTTCGACTTCAAACAGTCACATTATAATTATCACAGAAAACATTATGCAACATCATTGCTTAACCCTATATGATCAAATGTGCTAATATAAACTGGTGTGAGAAAAGATGTAATTTACTAGTGTCTTCATAAAATTCATTTTAACACAATATTGACTGTTAACACATCACAACAAAACATGACATGGTGTATATTATATTAAATGAGACAGTATCCAATGTTATTTCTGTAATACTAGAACAGCTCTCATTTGATCAGGCGTCTCTCAATGAAATCTAAATTCTGCATTTTACATTCGTTTCTCTAGAGCGTCCAGTAAAGCGCCAAAGAGGCGATGAAATACGCTTTACACGTCTTCTTTGGGGCTGCTGCCGACATCCTGGGATGTGGTGGCGGATTCGGACTCGAAAACATCATCTTCCATTGCTTCTTCTATTGGCTTCATAGTTGTGGAGGCTTTTGTCTGAGGATTTTTCTCTGGAGACGGAGAGAAACAACACTAATTGTCAATGTTCAAAGTTAAGGTTTCTTTTAGTATAATGTTTTATAAAGTCATATGAAGGCAAAACTAAAGGATATTAACTGTTTCCACAGCTCAATATCATCACAGTAATGTGAATAACATCACTCAAACACAGTAAAACTACAACTGTTAAATACACTCTGTGCATGTTATCACACTGCACTTTTTGTATTGACTTCCATTCATACGCTTGTGAACACGTGAGACCGGAAACTCAAGCTGCTGTGGATTTCGCTGAGTGGAATAGACTATACCCTCACCTAAAGGATTATTAGGAACACCTGTTCAATTTATCATTAATGCAATAATCTAATCAGCCAATCACATGGCAATTCTTCAGTGCATTTAGGGGTGTGGTCCTGGTCAAGACAATCTCCTGAACTCCAAACTGAATGTCAGAATGGGAAAGAAAGGTGATTTAAGCCGTTTTGAGTGTGGCATGGTTGTTGGTGCCAGACGGGCCGGTCTGAGTATTTCACAATCTGCTCAGTTACTGGGATTTTCACACACAACCATTTCTAGGGTTTACAGAGAATGGTGTTAAAAGGGAAGAGCATCCAGTCTGCAGCAGTCCTGTGGGAGAAAATGCCTTGTTGATGCTCGAGGTCAGAGGAGAATGGGCCGACTGATTCAAGCTGATAGAAGAGCAACTTTGACTGAAATAACCACTCGTTACAACCGAGGTATGCAGCAAAGCATTTGTGAAGCCACAACACACACAACCTTGAGGCGGATGGGCTACACCAGCAGAAGACCCCACCGGGGACCACTCATCTCCACTACAAATAGGAAAAAGAGGCGACAATTTGCACAAGCTCACCAAAATTGGACAGTTGAAGACTGGATAAATGTTGCCTGGTCTGATGAGTCTCGATTTCTGTTGAGACATTCAGATGGTAGAGTCAGAATTTGGCGTAAACAGAATGAGAACATGGATCCAGCATGCCTTGTTCCCACTGTGCAGGCTGGTGGTGGTGGTGTAATGGTGTGGGGGATGTTTTCTTGGCACACTTTAGGCCCCTTAGTGCCAATTGGGCATCGTTTAAATGCCACGGCCTACCTGAGCATTGTTTCTGACCATGTCCATCCCTTTATGACCACCATGTCCCCATCCTCTGATGGCTACTTCCAGCAGGATAATGCACCATGTCACAAAGCTCCAATCATTTCAAACTGGTTTCTTGAACATGACAATGAGTTGACTGAACTAAAATGGCCGCCACAGTCACCAGATCTCAACCCAATAGAGCATCTTTGGGATGTGGTGGAACGGGAGCTTCGTGCCCTGGATGTGCATCCCACAAATCTCCATCAACTGCAAGATGCTCTCCTATCAATATGGGCCGACATTTCTAAAGAATGCTTTCAGCAGCTTGATGATCAATGCCAC
This sequence comes from Pseudorasbora parva, assembly GCF_024679245.1. NCBI lineage: Eukaryota > Metazoa > Chordata > Actinopteri > Cypriniformes > Gobionidae > Pseudorasbora > Pseudorasbora parva. The sequence goes on from NC_090178.1 coordinate 49,546,865, forward strand.
GGAGAATTAAGGCAGTTCTGAAGGCGAAAGAGGGTCAAACACAGTATTAGTGTGTGCTCCTAATAATCCTTTAGGTGTGTATATATATATGAACTTTTTTCATTTAATTATTATTTGTTATAAAAAGATGCCACAGCAATTCATGACCAGTGTCCGAAGGAATTCTGTCAGGAATTCCCAAAGTCTAGCATGACCGTGGCATGAAAGAAGTTTTTTATTGTGAAATTAATGAATAATATCTGAAATGCATGCTTTTAGAGTCCCTCGGTTTGCATAGCCCTTTCATAATCTGCAAGAAACTGCTTCTACCGCAGCGTGAGAGCCATGGTTGTAGGTTTAGGGGGGGACGCTAGGTACTAGTCCCAATCAATATTTTAAGATGGCAAAATTGTCCCCACCAATATTTTAGCGAACTCCTTTGAGCTCCTATATGGATCAATGGCCAGGATGAAACAAATGAAACGGTTGCCACCCGTCCCTTGAAATACAGAATCATCCCGTTTACAAGCAAAATGACGGGTCCCGTATCAAGCCAATATGGGACGCGATGCACAAGATTGTGTTTTAGAGTCTCGAGAACATGCGCTGGAAACTTGCGCAGTTTTTTTAAAACATGTCGACCTCGCATGTTTCAAAAAACTGATTCAAAACTGATTTGGAGAAAGAAAAAAAGACATAAACACAAAATAACTGACCCCTTGAGGCATGGACTCCACTCGACCCCTAGTTTTTAAATAGGGTGTTGGTTCAATGGCAGAAATTAGGTCTGTGAGACACTCATGTTTTATTCTACAACATCAGCTCTACTTGCTACGGCTGCAGTTTGTGTTTGCGCTCTGAAGAGCATCTCATAGGGTTTCTAATTACACCGTGTTTTTAACAGACATGTCTGTCGAACACATGACTATAACATGACTGACATCTTGATACTATAACTGTGCACAATCCAGACCAGAAAAGCAAACAATGGGCATATAGTGTCCCCTTATGCAAAAACGAATTTTATGAAGAAAGCTGTCTTGTATAGAGATAGTGTCATCTGGAATAATAATCCCATTGTTCGTGATAGTTTGTCAGCTTTATAATAAGCTGTCATTTAAAAGTAGTATAAGGTGTTATGTGTTGATGAAGGTACTTAAATGTTTTAATTAATGCAATTATAAATCATATTGTATTGATGTCTCATCCTGTTATGGATCGAAACCAGATTTTATGTATGTACAGTCTTGTTCAAAATAATAGCAGTACAATGAGACTAACCAGAATAATCAAGGTGTTTAGTATATTTTTTATTGCTACGTGGCAAACAAGTTACCAGTAGGTTCAGTAGATTGTCAGAAAACAAACGAGACCCAGCATTCATGATATGCACGCTCTTAAGGCTGTGCAATTGGGCAATTAGTTGAATTAGTTGAAAGGGGTGTGTTCAAAAAAAATAGCAGTGTCTACCTTTGACTGTACAAACTCAAAACTATTTTGTACAAACATTTTTTTTCCCTGGGATTTAGCAATCCTGTGAATCACTAAACTAATATTTAGTTGTATGACCACAGTTTTTTAAAACTGCTTGACATCTGTGTGGCATGGAGTCAACCAACTTGTGGCACCTCTCAGCTGTTATTCCACTCCATGATTCTTTAACAACATTCCACAATTCATTCACATTTCTTGGTTTTGCTTCAGAAACAGCATTTTTGATATCACCCCACAAGTTCTCAATTGGATTAAGGTCTGGAGATTGGGCTGGCCACTCCATAACATTAATTTTGTTGGTTTGGAAACCAAGACTTTGCCCGTTTACTAGTGTGTTTTGGGTCATTGTCTTGTTGAAACAACCGTTTCAAGGGCATGTCCTCTTCAGCATAGGGCAACATGACCTCTTCAAGTATTTTAACATATGCAAACTGATCCATGATCCCTGGTATGCGATAAATAGGCCCAACACCATAGTAGGAGAAACATGCCCATATCATGATGCTTGCACCTCCATGCTTCACTGTCTTCACTGTGTACTGTGGCTTGAATTCAGAGTTTGGGGGTCGTCTCACAAACTGCCTGTGGCCCTTGGACCCAAAAAGAACAATTTTACTCTCATCAGTCCACAAAATGTTCCTCCATTTCTCTTGAGGCCAGTTGATGTGTTCTTTGGCAAATTGTAACCTCTTCTGCACATGCCTTTTTTTTAACAGAGGGACTTTGCGGGGGATTCTTGAAAATAGTGAAGGGGGGATTTTGAAATCCACTGCCGCTTCAATATACCTGTATATATTTATATCCTTATTAACTTCATAATCAAAACCTTAATTAATATTTATCTTCCTATATTACCTATATTATTATAATGATTCTATCCAGTTATGATTTTGCTTTGTTTCTTGTTTTCTAAAGTGTGTATTTGGTCTCTGAGGAGTGACTGAGGGTCTGGCCTAGAGATGTGTGATGTGTCACTAAACACTGGCAACAAGGTTATGTGTTTGGATTTGAGGTATCACACACCCCTAACATGTCAGGAGTGCAGGAACAGCGTTTGCTCACTTAGCCCGGCTTACAGATATGAAATATGGATTTGTCTTTCATTTAATTTATTATGTTTTATTCCTTTTATATTTCCTTTTACTGAAACACTAAAGACTCAAGATGAATATTGCCTGTACTATTGTGTGTCCCTCTCACTAAAGGAAAGCACATGTTATCAGTATGTTTTGGTAAGAACTGGTTAGAACTGGAGCTTAATCAGCTCCAACCTTGGAGAGACTGTGTATCTGTGTATGTGCGCAATATTCTATGCTCCAGATCAGAATGGTGTACAATGGGCACCCTAAGAGATGGGTGGACTTGTTGTTCTACAGGAAGGTCACTACAGGCCTAATTCTGGGTGAGAGCATCAACAAGTGACACGTCAGTGGAAACGTGCATCAGATTAACTGACTTGAGTGGAAATTTACCATGACTGTGCATTGTCTCTGAGCCAATCAGAACCATCCACATCGCAGTAATGACGTGGATAAGACCTTGAAAACGGTATAACTGTTGGGACAATTGTATGTACGATAGGGCGAGGCAACGAGACGGTGAGAGAGGGAGCGCGGCCTACGAACTCCTTGTGAGACTTGAAGCTGGCTTCTGCTTTTGATACTGCAAACTATTCTTAAGTAAATTTTTCTTTTATTTAATTGGAATCCTGACTCTGTCTTCATTTCTTCACTACTGGTCCTGGGTCATAAGCTGTTAACCCCTAACAATAGATTAGCTTCACACAGACGTCTTCTAACTGTCACAGTACTTACAGGTAACTCCAGACTGTCTTTGATCATCCTGGAGGTGATCATTGGCTGAGCCTTTGCCATTCTGGTTATTCTTCTATCCATTTTGATGGTTGTCTTCCGTTTTCTTCCACGTCTCTCTGGTTTTGCTCTCCATTTTAAGGCATTGGAGATCATTTTAGCTGAACAGCCTATCATTTTTTGCACCTCTTTATAGGTTTTCCCCTCTCTAATCAACTTTTTAATCAAAGTACGCTGTTCTTCTGAACAATGTCTTGAACGACCCATTTTCCTCAGCTTTCAAATGCATGTTCAACAAGTGTTGGCTTCATCCTTAAATAGGGGCCACCTGATTCACACCTGTTTCTTCACAAAATTGATGACCTCAGTGATTGAATGCCACACTGCTATTTTTTTGAACACACCCCTTTCAACTAATTCAACTAATTGCCCAATTGCACAGCCTTAAGAGCGTGCATATCATGAATGCTGGGTCTCATTTGTTTTCTGAGAATCTACTGAACCTACTGGTAACTTGTTTGCCACGTAGCAATAAAAAAATATACTAAAAACCTTGATTATTCTGGTTAGTCACATTGTACTGCTATTATTTTGAACAAGACTGTATATATATATATATATATATATATATATACATACACACATACATATATGTGTGTGTGTATTTATGTATATTTTATCTACCGGTATATTGATGATTGTAATGTAACATTTTAGAATGGACCCCAGGAAGACTAGCTGATTTCATAGACATAGACTTTCAGCTAATGGGATCCATATAAATAAACAATAAACAATCTCTTGACCACATGAATTTAAGTGAATATGGCAGCATGTTTTATGGCATGATGTTATGGGCAAACTCATCAAGTGCAGTTTCTCGTGTGTTAAAGGTTAAGTTCATAACAGGTCTGGTTATCAGAAGTCACTTGTTCTGAGCACTAGAAGTGAGTTAATTTACTTTCTGGTTATGTTCAAAATGACAATTGGGTCATTTGTGTTGGGGTTGAGGAAGAGGAAGACAGTGAGATAAAAAAAGAAGCCATCTTACACCTCATCAGGCCCGATCTGAGGTCACAGCTAGAGGAGGAACAGGAGGAGAAACATCAGCCCAGATTAATAGACTGAAAAAAAGAACTCAAAATTAAGAGAGTTTTTGCTTAAAATAAGCAAAATAATCTTAAAGGGTTAGTTCCAGAGGTGGGGGACTCGAGTCACATGACTTGACTCAAGTCAGACTTAAGTCACACATTTTAGGACTTGACTTTTTTATTTATTATTAAGTTTTTTATTATTAAGTTTATTAATTATAATATTAATCATCTGGTCACGCTGTACAGGACTCGGAGGAGGACTATCAAAAAATACAAAGAGAATGTATCTCACCCAATATATTGGCCTCATTTCAGTTACATTTCCATTTTCAAGACTCGACTTGACTTTGACTTGACATTCATGACTTGAGACTTGACTCGGTCTTGAGTTGATCGCAACCTAACCTCGTGACGCAGCAGGCAAGCAGAGCACTAGCGGAGACAGTCGTGAATTAACATGGAAGGCGCTACCTACGCAAAGTTTCCAAGGTAATCAGTTACTAACGGATCACACCGCACGCCCATGCTCGCGTCGTACTCGCGCTCACAGTGTTGCCAGATTGGGTGCGTTCCGGGGCGCGCTCCTAACCTTCCCAGAACGTTCTCAGAACATTCCAAGAGCGTTCCCCTAACCTTCCCAGAACGTTCCCCTAACCTTCCCAGAGCGTTCCCCTAACCTTCCCAGAACGTTCCCCTAACCTTCCCAGAGCGTTCCCCTAACCTTCCCAGAGCGTTCCCCTAACCTTCCCAGAGCGTTCCCCTAACCTTCCCAGAGCGTTCCCCTTACCTTCCCAGAGCGTTCCCCTTACCTTCCCAGAGCGTTCCCCTAACCTTCCCAGAGCGTTCCCCTAACCTTCCCAGAGCGTTCCCCTTACCTTCCCAGAGCGTTCCCCTTACCTTCTCAGAGCGTTCCCCTAACCTTCCCAGAGCGTTCCCCTAACCTTCCCAGAGCGTTCCCCTTACCTTCTCAGAGCGTTCCCCTAACCTTCCCAGAGCTTTCCCCTAACCTTCCCAGAGCGTTCCCCTTACCTTCCCAGAGCGTTCCCCTAACCTTCCCAGAGCGTTCCCCTAACCTTCCCAGAGCGTTCCCCTAACCTTCCCAGAGCGTTCCCCTAACCTTCCCAGAGCGTTCCCCTTACCTTCCCAGAGCGTTCCCCTAACCTTCCCAGAGCTTTCCCCTAACCTTCCCAGAGCGTTCCCCTTACCTTCCCAGAGCGTTCCCCTAACCTTCCCAGAGCGTTCCCCTAACCTTCCCAGAGCGTTCCCCTAACCTTCCCAGAGCTTTCCCCTTACCTTCCCAGAGCGTTCCCCTAACCTTCCCAGAACGTTCCCCTAACCTTCCCAGAGCGTTCCCCTAACCTTCCCAGAGCGTTCCCCTAACCTTCCCAGAGCGTTCCCCTAACCTTCCCAGAGCGTTCCCCTAACCTTCCCAGAGCGTTCCCCTTACCTTCCCAGAGCGTTCCCCTAACCTTCCCAGAGCGTTCCCCTAACCTTCCAAGAGCTTTCCCCTAACCTTCCCAGAGCGTTCCCCTTACCTTCCCAGAGCGTTCCCCTAACCTTCCCAGAGCATTCCCCTAACCTTCCCAGAGCGTTCCCCTAACCTTCCCAGAGCGTTCCCCTAACCTTCCCAGAGCGTTCCCCTAACCTTCCCAGAGCGTTCCCCTAACCTTCCCAGAGCTTTCCCCTTACCTTCCCAGAGCGTTCCCCTAACCTTCCCAGAGCGTTCCCCTTACCTTCCCAGAGCGTTCCCCTAACCTTCCCAGAGCGTTCCCCTAACCTTCCCAGAGCGTTCCCCTAACCTTCCCAGAGCGTTCCCCTAACCTTCCCAGAGCGTTCCCCTAACCTTCCCAGAGCGTTCCCCTAACCTTCCCAGAGCGTTCCCCTTACCTTCCCAGAGCGTTCCCCTAACCTTCCCACAGCGTTCCCCTAACCTTCCCAGAGCGTTCCCCTAACCTTCCCAGAGCGTTCCCCTAACCTTCCCAGAGCGTTCCCCTAACCTTCCCAGAGCGTTCCCCTAACCTTCCCAGAGCGTTCCCCTAACCTTCCCAGAGCGTTCCCCTTACCTTCCCAGAGCGTTCCCCTAACCTTCCCACAGCGTTCCCCTAACCTTCCCAGAGCGTTCCCCTAACCTTCCCAGAGCGTTCCCCTAACCTTCCCACAGCGTTCCCCTAACCTTCCCAGAGCGTTCCCCTAACCTTCCCAGAGCGTTCCCCTAACCTTCCCAGAGCGTTCCCCTAACCTTCCCAGAGCGTTCCCCTAACCTTCCCAGAGCTTTCCCCTTACCTTCCCAGAGCGTTCCCCTAACCTTCCCAGAGCGTTCCCCTTACCTTCCCAGAGCGTTCCCCTAACCTTCCCAGAGCGTTCCCCTAACCTTCCCAGAGCGTTCCCCTAACCTTCCCAGAGCGTTCCCCTAACCTTCCCAGAGCGTTCCCCTAACCTTCCCAGAGCGTTCCCCTAACCTTCCCAGAGCGTTCCCCTAACCTTCCCAGAGCGTTCCCCTTACCTTCCCAGAGCGTTCCCCTAACCTTCCCACAGCGTTCCCCTAACCTTCCCAGAGCGTTCCCCTAACCTTCCCAGAGCGTTCCCCTAACCTTCCCAGAGCGTTCCCCTAACCTTCCCAGAGCGTTCCCCTAACCTTCCCAGAGCGTTCCCCTAACCTTCCCAGAGCGTTCCCCTAACCTTCCCAGAGCGTTCCCCTAACCTTCCCAGAGCGTTCCCCTAACCTTCCCAGAGCGTTCCCCTTACCTTCCCAGAGCTTCCCAGAGCGTTCCCCTAACCTTCCCAGAGCGTTCCCCTAACCTTCCCACAGCGTTCCCCTAACCTTCCCAGAGCGTTCCCCTAACCTTCCCAGAGCGTTCCCCTAACCTTCCCAGAGCGTTCCCCTAACCTTCCCAGAGCGTTCCCCTAACCTCTTTACTCCATTAATTTACCCTGCTGTACGTCAGTAATCGGCCAGTATTCACGTCCCGTTAAGTGGCATTGAAGACGGATCAATGGACGTAATCAGCCTAGTTCTACAAACCATGTCTTGTTTTGAACTTGTTTAATCAGTATAAATATTTCAAGCACATAAACCTTCATTTGGAGGATTACATAAGATTGAATGTAATGCATTAATGTAAGTTCGTAACTTGTAGGCATGTCACTAACACTGCACAACCAGGTTAAGTGCCAAATAATGACTTCAACACAATAAAATATGGTTTTAAAATTTTATTCACAAACATAAAAAAATGAAAAAATATTACTTTAACTGAAAACATTTCATGATTTTTTTACTACTGAATAAACCGGACGTAGCCAACTTCACTCTTTTGGTCCGTAAACAAAAAATTCAGTCAACCGGTAAAAAACGAAATGACCGTTCATTTTTAAATTACGCGACTGCGCGTCTTTCTGTAGAAAACAGAAGAAAGTGTGTGCAGATCAGAGGCGCACAGCAACAAAATATATACAAATACCCCGCATATATATTATAAAAATAACATCTGAAAGATAACCTTTAGGGAACGTTCTGGGAATGTTCTCTTTAGGTTACAAAAACACAAAAATTGGTTCCCCACAAAAATAACCCAACGGGAACCATATGGGACCGTTAGGGGAACGTTCTGTGTTTACTGGGAAGTAACTGTGAGCATTTCGTCAGCGTAGAGTTGTGTGTGTGTGTGTGTGTGTGTGTGTGTGTGTGTGTGTGTGTGTGTGTGAGATAAAGGCATATCCGCGGAAGTGTTAGTATCTCGTTCACAGATTGTTTGTTTCTGTATCGTTTATAAAAATGTCCACACAATGTAAAGTATTTGCTCTGGCTATTATTTTCAGTAATTTTGCTCAGTTGCTCAACTGGTACAGGCCTAACACTTGACATTTTGTCCCCCTCACTTTTGAAATGATGGCTATGCCCCTGTCTGGACATGTTAGGAGTTGATAAAAAGAAATAATCTGAAGCACTCAAATATTATTGAAGAAATGTAAAAAGCCTTTATTTCAACATCGCTTTAATATTTTAAAAACAGGTGACAATACTGGACACCTATACGTGTTGTGGCTAATGAGCCTTCGTCAGGGTGTGAGCCACAAACACAATCGGAGTTCATTAAGTTTATTAATTATAATATTAATCATCTGGTCACGCTGTACAGGACTCGAAGGAGGACTATCAAAAAATACAAAGAGAATGTATCTCACCCAATATATTGGCCTCATTTCAGTTACATTTCCATTTTCCATTTCCAAGACCTCTGTTCATCTTCACACACAGTTTAAGATATTTTATATTTAGTCCGAGAGCGTATGCAAGTGTATGCACACTATACTGTCCATGTCCAGAAAGGGAATAAAAACATCATCACAGTAGTCCATATGAGACATCAGTGGGTTAATTAGAGTCTCTTGAAGCATCCAAAATACATTTGGGTCCAAAAATAACAAAAACTACGACTTTATTCAGCATTGGCTTCTCTTCCGCGTTTGTTTTCAACACGCGTTTGCGACTCTGCAGTGTTATCTGGTGCGCTCGAGCTGAGGGAGACGCACGCTGAGAACAAAACAACCTTCACAAACATTTCTAAGGATTTCGACACAGAGGATTTTTTGCTCAGCCATATTTATTTGAACCCGAATACACGAGCGCTCCAGATAACACGTCAGCAGCATCACTGCGATGACGCGATCGCGGATCGAAAACAAACCCGGAAGAGAAGCCAATGCTGAATAAAGTCGTAGTTTTTGTTATTTTTGGACCCAAATGTATTTCCGATGCTTCAAGAGACTCTAATTAACCCACTGATGTCTCATATGGACTACTGTGATGATGTTTTTATTCCCTTTCTGGACATGGACAGTATAGTGTGCATACACTTGCATACGCTCTCGGACTAAATATAAAATATCTTAAACTGTGTGTGAAGATGAACGGAGGTCTTACGGGTGTGGAGCGACATTAGGGAGAGGAGTTAAAGACAGACATTTCATTTTTGGCTGAACTAACCCTTCAAGACAAACAGAAAACAAGATTATTTTTCTCACCCCATTGGCAGATTATTTATCTTATTTTAAGCAAAAACTCTCTTCATTTGGAGTTATTCTTTCCCAAAACAAGACAATTACTTTTGCTTGTCTAGTAAATACTTCTAGTTTTAAGAATTTTTAGATGTTTGGACTAGAAACAAGACAAAAATACTAAGTAAGAAAAGCATTTTTTGCAGTGTGTATCGTGCAATTACACAGGTTTAGTATCCATGAGCTCGCACTGGAACAGATGGAGTTCAGAGATGAGATGAACGTTACAGAAGTTTAGGAGAGACAGACGTGTTCAGGTTTTATCAGCGTTTGTGGGATGAGGGTCAGGGCATATCGTGGTCAGTGTGTGAAACTAGCGGTTAGCGATGGAGACGGCTGTAGACTTACGCAGAGATGATCCAGTTGAGCCGCCTCTGAGGATCTGGTTGAGGACGTCGTCAGTATCGCTGGTGCTCGCCATGCTGTTCCTCATCTGCATCATGGACAGCTGAGAGCACAGGCTCGGCTGACGGTCCATCTTCTTCACAGCCTATACAGCACAATCATCGCTTCAATTAAACCCAGATAACCAAAACAAGTACGCTAAGGTTCTCTATTTAATGATTGCTTTTGAGGTCCGAAAGGGATAGAAGGACATAGGGCATTGAATCAACAGCAGGGTGAGTAAAAGATGGAGTTAATTTCATTTCTGAGTGAACTGTCCCTTTAAGAAAGAAAGAGACTCACCTTTGCAAACAGGCATGATGTTCAACTTTTGTTGGCAGTGCCAATTCACCAAGAACATAATGTGTCACGTTTGATGTATAATACAAGTAGTTGGGGCCGCCAATGGTATCAAGGTTATGTGACACCTTCACGTTAAAGGACAACTCCGGTGAGAAATGCCCCTCGGGGTAATGAACAGATGGTTAGCGAGTAGATCGTTCTCTGGGATGCGTTTTCATGAAATCTAATGTAAAGAGTTTTATCTCTAAACACAGATTAGCTTATAACGCTTGTCTATGGGGCTCAGGGTAAGTGAAATTAAACCGCTAGTTAATACCACTAACAAGACTCAAAATAGCCTCACACTAACACGGCAGCATAATGAGGGACCCTACATGCAAACCCAAGCACTGAGAACTTTGTAAGAGTACAAACAGTTTAATAAGAAGATACTTTATAAACACAGTGCATTACGCGTTTACAGACGGCAGCCATCTTGGAAAACGAACGCTGTGCTAAGAGATGAACTGTGACTGTGAGTCTCATATGGGACGCCTTCTTCCCTTGTAGTTAGTCAACCATATATTTTAATAAACGGATATGATTCATGCATTTCCCTGTAATTAGATTTTACAAACTTAATTCCAATCGACCAGCTCACTTAGCACAGCGTTCGTCACTCGACTCGTTGAGACTGTTTTCCAAGATGGCTGCCGTCTGTAAACGCGTAATGCACTGTCTTTATGAAGTATCTTCTTATTAAACTGTTTGTACTCTTACAAAGTTCTCAGTGCTGCGGTCTGAATGGAGAGACCCTCATTATGCTGCCGTGTTAGTGTGAGGCTATTTTGAGTCTTGTTAGTGGTATTAACTAGCGGTTTAATGTCACTTACCCTGAGCCCCTTAGACAAGCGTTATAAGCTAATCTGTGTTTAGAGATAAAACTCTTTACATTCAATTTTCATGAAAACGCATCCCAGAGAACGATCTACTCGCTAACCATCTGTTCATTACCCCGAGGGGCATTTCTCACCGCAGTTGTCCTTGGAAACATTAATGTGTATTATTCTTTTTTGTTGTTTTTCGTTTGAACTTTCTCAGAACATTCTGAAACAAGTCGTAACATTTTTTTTTAAAATGTGCGTCCGACTGAAATGTTTCAGGAAACAAAATCCATGAACACTTTACAGGTCCTTCTCAAAAAAATTAGCATATTGTGATAAAGTTCATTATTTTCCATGATGTAATGATAAAAATTAAACTTTCATATATTTTAGATTCATTGCACACCAACTGAAATATTTCAGGTCTTTTATTGTTTTAATGCTGATGATTTTGGCACACAGCTCATGAAAACCCGAAATTCCTGTCTCAAAGAATTAGCATATTTCATCCGACCAATAACAGAAAAGTGTTTTTAATACAAAAAAAAGTCAACCTTCAAATAATTATGTTCAGTTCTGCACTCAACACTTGGCCAGGAATCCTTTAGCAGAAATGACTGCTTCAGTGCGGCGTGGAGGCGATCAGCCTGTGGCACTGCTGAGGTGTTCTGGAGGCCCAGGATGCTTCGATAGCGGCCTTAAGCTCATCCAGAGTGTTGGGTCTCGCGTCTCTCAATTTTCCTTTCACAATATCCCACAGATTCTTTATGGGGTTCAGGTCAGGAGAGTTGGCAGGCCAATTGAGCACAGTAATACCATGGTCAGTAAACAATTTACCAGTGGTTTTGGCACTGTGAGCAGGTGCCAGGTCGTGCTGAAAAACCAAATCTTCATCTCCATAAAGTTTTTCAGCAGATGGAAGCATGAAGTGCTCCAAAATCTCCTGATAGCGAGCTGCATTGACCCTGCCCTTGATAAAACACAGCGGACCAACACCAGCAGCTGACATGGCACCCCAGACCATCACTGACTGTGGGGACTTGACACTGGACTTCAGGCATTTGGGCATTTCCTTCTCCCCAGTCTTCCTCCAGACTCTGGCACCTTGATTTCCCATTGACATGCAAAATTTGCTTTCATCTGAAAAAAGTACTTTGGACCACTGAGCAACAGTCCAGTGCTGCTTCTCTGTAGCCCAAAAGTGGCTTGACCTGGGGAATGCGGCACCTGTAGCCCATTTCCTGCTCACGCCTGTGCACGGCGGCTCTGGATGTTTCTACTCCAGACTCAGTCCACTGCTTCCGCAGGTCCCCCAAGGTCTGGAGTCGGTCCTTCGTTGTGCAGCGTTTTTTGCCACACTTTTTCCTTCCCACAGACTTCCCACTGAGGTGCCTTGATACAGCACTCTGGGAACAGCCTATTCGTTCAGAAATGTCTTTCTGTGTCTTACCCTCTCGCTTGAGGGTGTCAATGATGGCCTTCTGGACAGCAGTCAGGTCGGCAGTCTTACCCATGATTGCGGTTGTGAGTAATGAACCAGGCCGGGAGTTTTTAAAAGCCTCAGGAATCTTTTGCAGGTGTTTAGAGTTCATTAGTTGATTCAGATGATTAGGTTAATAGCTCGTTTAGAGAACCGCTTCATGATATGCTAAGTTTTTGACACAGGAATTTGGGGTTTTCATGAGCTGTGTGCCAAAATCATCAGTATTAAAACAATAAAAGACCTGAAATATTTCAGTTGGTGTGCAATGAATCTAAAATATATAAAAGTTTAATTTTTATCATTACATAAAAATAATTAACTTTATCACAATATGCACATTTTTTGAGAAGGACCAGTATAAATGTTTTGCCTCTATATTTACATAAAATGCAAATATCTGTAGATGAGATCATCATGTATATGATATTTACTAAGTGAAAATAGTGATATATTCTATTTCCACCATGTAAAAGTAGCAGTTCTTCACATGTGTAAATAGTAATAAGATGCTATTTATACTTTATTTTAGACCAATAGTTCTGTTACTTTTACTCAAGTAATGAAGTTGTGTACTTTGTCCACCTCTGCTGATAATAATCCTAAGTGTGTGTTGATGATCAGATCCTCATATGAGAGTGATTAGTGAAGGGTCATGTGACTCTGAAGACTGGAGGAATGATGATAAATTCAGCTTTGATCACAGGAATAAATCACACTTTACTGTATATTCACATAGACAACAGTTATTTTAAAAGTAATAATATATTTTAATTTTACTGTATTTTTGATCAAATAAATCAGCAGAAAAATGAATGTTCCTGACCTTGTCGCTCAGGGTTGGATCGTTGAGCGAGTAGAGCTTGTTGGTGATGTCTTTGCCAATCAGGTATCGGAAAACCTCATTCAGAAAAGACTCCGACTCCAGGAAGTACGTCAGGCGCTCTCTCGACCAGCACAGGAGCTTGCAGTTTTCCTCCGCAGTGATCGTCACCTGGATATTCATGCGACAGATCATTCTGAAGAGTTTACTCTTCCTCACAATGACTAAAAATGTGATATCATCCTTATTTAGCTAGATGTACACTATATTGCCAAAAGTGTTGTGACGCCTGCGGGGGCCGTCCACAAACTGATCCCACAAAGCTGAGAGCATGAAATTGTCCAAAATGTCTTGGTGAAGCATTAAGAGTTCCTTTCACTGGAACTAAGGGGCCAACCTCTGAAAAACAACCCCACCCACATAATCCCCCCACCCCCCACCAAACTTTACACTTGGCACAATGCATGTCCTGTTCTCCCGGCGACTGCCAAACCCAGACTCGTCCATGGGATTGTCAGCCTGAAGCGTGATTGGTCACTCAGAGAACACGTCTCACTGCTCTAGAGTCCAGTGGCGGCTGCTTTACTCCACTGCATCCCACGCCTTGCATTGCTCTTGGTGATGTAAGGCTTGGATGAGCTGCTCGGCCATGGAAACCCGTTCCATGAAGCTCTCTCCGCTGTTCTTGAGCTCATCTGAAGGCCACAGAAGTCTGGAGGTCTGGAGCTGTTGACTCTGCAGAAAGTTGGAGACTTCTGCACACTGTGACCCTCAGCATGCGCTGACCCCGCTCTGGGATTGAACACTTCATGGCTGAGTTGCTGTTGTCCCCAATGGCTTCCTCTTTGTTATAATCCCACTAAAAGTTGAGCGTGGAATATTTAGTAGTGAGGAAATGTCAGGAATGGCCTTATTGCACAGGTGTCAGCCTATCACGGCCCCACGCTTGAGTTCACTGAGCTCCTGAGAGCGACCCGTTCTCTCACTAATGTGTGTAGAAGCGTCTGCAGGCCGAGAGCTGGAGTTATACACCTGTGGCCATGAAGAGATTGAACACCTGAACTCAGGGATCTGGAGGAGCGGCACAATACTAACGGCAATATAGTGTATTATATAATATTAACTGGGTGCAAAAATGACAGAAAAGTTGATGTTAAATAATGTGGTAATTATGTTTAAATATACAGCAAGTATTTTTTTTAAATACTAACACATTACCTGAAACCTCTCACCCCTGTTCATCTGAGTCGACCTGAACTCTGGAGAGTCGATGAAGGCATTGGTGTAAATGTTATGCAAGAAATGCCCGCGGTACGAAACCTTCATCCTGTGTCAAATGCACAAACTTGGTCAAGTCTTCCGACACATTACAGGAGCGCTACACTGCAAAAATGCTCTTCTCAATCAGTATTTTTGTCTTGTTTGTAGTCTAAATATCTAAAAATTCTTAAAACAAGAAACATTTACTAGACAAGCAAAGTTTATTGTCTTGTTTTGGGGAAAATAACTCAAAATGAAGAGAGTTTTTGCTTAAAATAAGATAAATAATCTGCCAATGGGGTGAGAAAAATAATCTTAATTCAAACAGAAAACAAGATTATTTTTCTCACCCCAATGGCAGATTATTTATCTTATTTTAAGCAAAAACTCTCTTCATTTTGAGTTATTTTCCCCAAAACAAGACAATTACTTTTTTACTTGTCTAGTAAATGTTTCTTAATGTAAGACTTTGTTGAGGTTTGGACTAGAAACAAGACACAAACACTGAGTGAGAGCGTGTTTTGCAGTGACCCTGGTGAGGTGGAGCACCTACTTTCCTTTGAGGAGGATGCTGAGGCGCTCGTCCACAGACGTCTTGTCCTCCGCCGCGTAAACCTGGCCCTTCTTCAGGGTCTGGATGGTACAGAACTGGCCGGTGAGCTTCTGGAACAGAGCCTCGCGCACATGCAGCGGCTCGAACAGCCGCTTGTACACAGACTTCAGCTCCCGGTCGATCTTGATCTGGAGTTAAAGGAAGTGTGTGTAAGGTTGTGGCCGAAACTGGTACTGCAATCCCTTTTAGATGACTGTAGAGCGGTGTCTCCCCCTCCCCCTGTCTCGAGGTTGCCAGATTGGCTGCAGGATCAGCAGGAATGTTTGTAGATCTGCAGCTGTGTGTGTGTGTGTGTGTGTGTGTGTGCTTCGCCTGACGCTCTCTGTGTGTGTGTGTGTTTCGCCTGACGCTCTGAGTGTGTGTGTGCTTTGCCTGATTCTCTGTGTGTGTGCGCGTGCGTGCGTGCGTGTGTGTGTGTGTGTATTTTAACTGATGCTCTGAGTGTGTTTGTGTGTTTTGTCTGACGCTTTGAGTGTGTGTTTCACCTCACGCTCTGTGTGTGTGTGTGTGTGTGTGTGTTTCGCCTGACGCTCTGTGTGTGTTTCGCCTGACGCTCTGTGTGTGTGTGTGTGTTTCGCCTGACGCTCTGTGTGTGTGTTCCACCTGATGCTCTGAGTGTGTGTGTGCTTTGCCTGATTCTCTGTGTGTGTGCTTGCGTGTGTGTGTGTGTGTGTGTGTTTCGCCTGACGCTCTGTGTGTGTGTTTCGCCTGACGCTCTGTGTGTGTGTGTGTTTCGCCTGACGCTCTGTGTGTGTTCCACCTGATGCTCTGAGTGTGTGTGTGTGTGTGTTTTGTCTGACGCTCTGTGTGTGTGTGTTTCACCTGACGCTCTGTGTGTGTGTGTGTGTTTCGCCTGACGCTCTGTGTGTGTGTGTGTGTGTGTGCTTCGCCTGACGCTCTGTGTGTGTGTGTGTGTGTGTTTCGCCTGACGCTCTGTGTGTGTGTTCCACCTGATGCTCTGAGTGTGTGTGTGCTTTGCCTGATTCTCTGTGTGTGTGCTTGCGTGTGTTTGTGTGTGTGTGTTTCGCCTGACGCTCTGTGTGTGTGTTTCGCCTGACGCTCTGTGTGTGTGTGTGTGTTTCGCCTGACGCTCTGTGTGTGTGTGTGTGTGTTCCACCTGATGCTCTGAGTGTGTGCGTGCTTTGCCTGATTCTCTGTGTGTGTGCTGGCATGTGTGTGTGTGTGTGTGTGTGTGTGTGTGTGTGTGTGTTTTGCCTGACGCTCTGTGTGTGTGTGTGTGTTTCGCCTGACGCTCTCTGTGTGTGTGTGTGTGTGTGTGTTACGCCTGACGCTCTGAGTGTGTGTGTGCGTTTTGCCTGACACTCTTTGTGTGTGTGTGTGTGTGTCTGTGTGTGTGTGTGTTTCGCCTGACACTGTGTGTGTGTGTGTGTGTGTGTGAGCCTGTTTATGTGGTTTATGAGGACA
Organism: Pseudorasbora parva; assembly: GCF_024679245.1. Lineage (NCBI taxonomy): Eukaryota > Metazoa > Chordata > Actinopteri > Cypriniformes > Gobionidae > Pseudorasbora > Pseudorasbora parva. Next base: position 49,563,452 of record NC_090178.1, read on the forward strand.
TATCAAATGTCCTCATAATTCAAACGGCCTTAAAAACATACTAAATGATGTTTTTTTGAGAAAGTAAAAATGCAGAATGTTTCCTGTGATGGGTAGGTTTAGGGGCTGTGTGTGTGTGTGTGTGTGTGTGTGTGTGTGATGGGTAGGTTTAGGGGCAGTGTAAGGGGATAGAAAATACGGTTTGTACAGTATAAAAACCATTACGCCTATGGAGAGTCCCTGTAAACCACATAGACCAACATGTGTGTGTGTGTGTGTGTGTGTGTGTGTGTGTGTGTGTGTGTGTGTGTGTGTGTGTGTGTGTGTGTGTGTGTGTGTGTGTGTGTGTGTGTGTGTGTGTGTGTGTGTGTGTGTGTGTGTGTGTGTGTGTGTTTGTGTGTGTGTTTCGCCTGACGTAATATATAATATTTTCAAAAATAGTGAAAAACCTTTGAAGAATAGAGTCTCTTTATAAACAAGACCCTCAGATTACTCACAGTCAGATTACTGTGTGTATGATTATAGCATGTAAAAGTGTCTCACATGATTTATTATTTACTAAACATTTATGTGACTGTGTGAGTAATACAGAGGCTGTACTCACCGGTCTGCGTTTATAAAGCAGGAAGAAGAAGTGCATGAAGTTCACCAGCAGGAAAACCACGTTCCACACCATCACATCCAGCCCACATCGGTATAAGGCGGCCCAGGCGATGAACAGAGAGCAGCCTGACGAACACAACACACAGGTCAGACACAGGCACACACTCCTCTTTAATACACACACACAGTACAGGCCAGACGTTTGGACTCATTACTATCTTTAATGTTTTTAAAAGAAGTTTCTTCTGCTCATCAAGCCTGCATTTATTTGATCAAAAATACAGTTGTTTATTTTAAAATAAATCATTTGTTTTCAGTGTATTCTCCTTTAAATGCTGATTTATTTCTGTGATCAGAGCTGAATGTTCAGGACGGTTCCTCCAGTCTTCAGTGATCATGATCCTTCAGAAATCATTCTCAGATGAGGATTCATTAGGAGTGTTGGACACAGTTCTGATCACTAATATATCTGAGGAATAAAAGGATCAGAAGAACGGCATTTATTCAAAATAAAAATGACTGACCCCAAATGACTGACCAGTAGAGTATATTGCTGTTATATTTATATTTTAAACTTTTTATTCATCAAAGTATTATAAAAAAGTATCTCAGGTTATGAGCATATATTAGTGATGAGAACTGTGTCCAACACTCGTAATGAATCCTCATCTGAGAATGATTTCTGAAGGATCATGATCACTGAAGACTGGAGGAACCATCCTGAACATTCAGCTCTGATCACACAAATAAATCAGCATTTAAAGGAGAATACACTGAAAACAAATTATTTTAAATTGTAATAATATATCACAATATTACTTTTTTTCAGTATTTTTGATCAAATAAATGCAGGCTTGATGAGCAGAAGAAACTTCTTTCAGAAACATTACAGATAGTAACGAGTCCTAATGTCTGGCCTGTACTGTATATAGATATATCTATGCAGGTTAAACCACTCATGTCACTCCTATCGTTCTGGACACTGGATGTGTGAGTTACCCAATAAAGGGGTCAGAAAGCGCTCAGATTTCATCAGAAATATCTTCATCTGTGTCTGAAGAAGGTCTGACGGGTTTTAATTAACATGAGAGAGAGGAATTAATGACTGAATTTACATTTTTATGTGAACTAACCCTTTAAATGCTTTGTTGAACTCTGCTGTTTGTTCTTAAATGTGCAAAGGAATTACACATTTGTTTTAAAAATAAAAGGGATTTGTAATAAGTTTACTTTACTTAGAAAAAGTGAGGAAACCGATTGCTTTAAAATTTTCAAGTAGCGTATTATTTTTTTGTGTGCAAAACTTAACAAATTTGTACAGAAAACTTGCTAATGAAGTAAACTTAACTCAAAATAATTAGTTGTGTTAACTTGTTATTAGTGCTCACATTACTAGGAAAATATTAGGAAACCGATTGCCTTAAAATTCTCATGTAAGCTGAACTTAAAAAAAATAAGTGAAGACAAAAAGCAACAACTGAACTCCATTCAACACTTATTTATTACTTAATCGGTTTCCACGTTTTCTTCAAGTAAAGTGAATGTATTTTCACCTTAATTGCATCAAGTTGTTCTTACTTAAACCATTCAAGTTGTGTCGACATAATTCTATCTGTGAGCTGAGGAAGTGTACTCCCAGAATGCATTGCAGCACGAATAAATTAATCACAGGGCAACCGTAACTCTGTTTTATTATTTTTGCCTTTATTGTACCATTTTATTTGCTGTCTTTTGTCAGTATAACCCCAATGATGACCAAACAAATGAACTTGTAATGGTCTTATTAAGTGTAAACGTTTTTTTTTACCATTGTTGTGTTTTGATGCTGAATGTTGAAGTCTGTGTTACTCAAGCACGGTCAATTGTTGGATATTGTCACACATATAGAGGCATTATATCAACACAATTAAAAGTTTGTCATAAGTGTTAGCACTAAAATGTTAAAAGATCATTAAATGGCATTACATTTTTTTATATACGTATATAACTGACAACTGTGATTTCGTGCTGCATTGCTGCATCAGTAGGAAGAGATTTACCGTGATATAAATGAAGTGCCCAACCAAAGGGAACACTGATCACCATAATGGTGAGAAATTTTAGGAAATCAACATAAATTTATGAAGTCAGCTAATGTGACGCTCTCCCAAAGTATTTAGTTGTATTTTCAATAACATTCAAGATGACTGGAAAATGAGTGAATGCAACTAAGAAGAACGATGACTGCAGAAGTGGAGGAAATTAGAGAAAAGTCTATTAAGGGAACACGCCACTTTTTTTGGAAATAGGCTTATTTTCCAAGTCTCTTAGAGTTAAAAAGTTGACTTTTACTGTTTTCGAATCCAATTAGCTGATCTCTGTATCTGGCGGTAGCACTTTTAGCATAGCTTAGCATACATCATTGAATCAGATTAGACCATTAGCATCGCGCTCCAAAATGACCAAAGACTTTCACTATGTTTTCCTATTTAAAACTTGAGTCTTCTGTAGTTACATCGTGTACTAAGACCAACGCAAAATAAAAAGTTGCGATTTCTTTTTTGTTTTGTTTTGATATAGCTAGGAACTATTTTCTGCATAATATCACTGCAAAATTCCCTCATTATTACGCAGGAATGAGATAATAGTTCCTATCAATAATTGGTCGCTGTAACTACAGAATTGTAAAGTTTTAAATTGGAAAAATATTATCTTTTGAAAAAATAAAGTCTTTGGTTATTTTTGAACGCGATGCTAATGGTCTAATCCGATTCAATGATGTATGCTAAGCTATGCTAAAAGTGCTGCCGCCAGATACAGAGATCGGATGAATGGATTCAAAAACGGTAAAACTGTATAACTCTAACGCCGGCTTCACACTGCACGCGTAAGCAGGGCGTAGGCAGCGCCGAAGCAGCGCGTGTGTAAAGCAGTAGCAGCGCGCGCACTTTTTGCTTTCACACAGGCAGCGTTTGTGGCGCGCAGTTGTCACGCGCAGTTGTGTCCAGAGTACTCTATAATGGATACGTTTGCATTTCTCTTTAATGTATTTGAAATGGAAATAAAGCAAAGATTTATCATGAAGCTAATTTTATTTTAAAAAATTGTTTCACTTGTTTCTGATGTTTTTTATTTCGTTTAGTGCGAGTTTTTGATAGAAGAAAGGCCATCGCACTATATGTTCATGAAAAGCACACTGCTAAAAAGAGAAACTTCAGGAAATTGTCTTGAAATATTGGATAGGCATCAAATTTACATGCATTACCCATCATAAACCTCTTAAAGATCATTCATAAATGACTGTAATATGAGGAAACTTCTTAATGATATATTGTAGGCTAAATGAGCAAATTATCTAAAAATGTTTTTTTTAAATGACAAAATAACGCACATCATAGTCTATCTACATGTCTATACTGTATGTGTGCTATATTCATGTGTGTATATTCTATTCACCTATCCATATTTAGTTGTTCGTTCGTGAGACAACGAAAGATTGTCAAAAACACTTTAAAATGACATTACCATCAGCACCAAGAGCCGCTCACCAACTTCCTCCCATGCTTTTTCATTCACTTGCAAGCAAATTGTGTGGATCATAGAGAACTGTGTGCTTCTCAACCTCCACGAGGAGACGAGTGTCGTCCACTGCTGTCTTTAGGTGCACTAGTCTGAAGAACACTGCCTGTGACACCACGTGCTTTTGTTTATCGTTTCTGTTTTTATGCCAGAATATAATTATAATATATACATAATTTAAATCATATTTAATTTAAGCTAAACTGGCATACACTATTTAAAATTAGTTTTTGTAGTTCAGGCAAACACTTATGGCAGTGACTTCGGTTTTTGTGTAGAACTTTTTTTCCCCGCAGCGCCGGGTGTCATACGGTGACTGAGAAACACACGCAACACTTCACTAAATTATTTAATGGTTTAATGTGTTATTTTTCATGTTAACCAGGTTAATTTTGATCAGAAAATTGTGGCTTTAATTCATCGTGAGCAGCGAGTCAAAAATAGAGCCGGCGCCGAAACGATGGCGGCACTGACGCTTCTGCTCTGCTCCTGCTCTGCGCCGCCGCGCTGCCTCTGCTGCCGGTGTGAACGCACTCATCTGTTAACATGAGCGCCGAAAAAAATATGTGCTGCTTACGCGTGCAGTGTGAAGCCGGCATAAGGGACATGGAAAATAAGCTTATTTTCAAGAAAAGTGGCGTGCTCCTTTAGGAATTGCCCCGCCTCAACCTTTTTTTCCTTTTGCCAAATTTTACTCAAACCAGTCAAGTAATGTTTACTTGGGTTTTCTGAGTAACACATGCATTAGCATGCAAATAGTTCAGATTACTTTTTTTTTTTTTTAAGTAAGTTCAACAAATTATTGGACATTAAGTGAAGTTAATTAAAATATCAAAGTAAGAACAACTATTGGATTAGACAACATGCCAAAACTTTTATTATTGTTTTCATGACTAAAACAATAATATCACTTTAAGATGATTTTTCAGACATTCAAAGATTTCAGTGGTTTTGATCATTTTTGGTAGTTGAGCTTGCAAAATATAATGAAATGTCAAAATCCTTTCAAAATCATATAGATTTATTAATATTATTTAAATAGTTTAGCATTTTAATTATATTTTCAGTTTTAATAATTGTCTGCTTTAGTCATTTATATTAGTTTTATTAGTTTTTATTCAAAGCATTTTTTTTTATTCAAAGCTTTATTCAAATGTAGTTTTTCTAAATTGTAGTACTTTAACTTTTTTATATTTCTAATACTGATTATTTTTAGTGCTGGGCAATCGATTAATCACATGCAAAATAAAAGCTTGTGTTTACATAATATACTGTATGTGTGTGATTAATATGCACACTCCTTCATGTAGCCTATATATTTAAAGGGATAGTTCACCCATAAATGAGCCTGTGATGTTTATCTGCTGACCCCCAGGGCATCAACATGTCGGTGTGTGTGTTTCTTCAGGAGAACACAAATGAAGATTTTTAACTCAACCGTTGATGTGTGCCGGTCATAATGATGTGAATGGGTAACAAGTCTATGAACACTGATGTGTTAAGACACGAACCGATCCCTTTCTGTGAGAAACACAACAGTATTTATGTTATTTTTTTTACCTCATATTCAGACGAATCTCATCTAGTGTTCCCATCCGCTATTATGCGTTATATGAGCAACGGTTGAGTTAAAAATCTTCATTTGTGTTCTCCTGAAGAAACACACACACCGACATCTCGGACGCCCTGGGGGTCAGCAGATAAACATCAGGCTCAGTTTTTGGGTGAACTATCCGTTTAAGGAATATTTGCATTTATCTTATATATAAATATTTTATATATGAATGTAACATATGTCAGTGAAATAAATGCGTGTGTACCCGTGATGAGCAGCAGTCTGAGCAGCACCATGTGCAGGCTGAGTGAGCTGGGCAGCAGCAGGCCCAGGCCCACGCTCAGGTTGGCCAGGTGGAACAGCAGGTGATGGGACTGCTCCCAATCCTGGCATGAGGTGGCGTTAGGAGGACCAGAGGCTGACGGGACACTGGAGGGCAGTGGAGAGTGTGTGTAGAGCACGGACACGGACATCCTGAGGCGCAGCTGGAGGGACAGGCATGATGGACAAAAGCTGACACACATGAGTAAAGCACAACACACACCGAAAGGACTGCCTGATGTCCTGCTGCTTTAATGACGAGAGTAGCAAATTATTACTGTGGCGTTATCTGAATTGACTTCACACATTTAACCACACACACACACAGCCCCTAAACCTACCCATCACAGGAAACATTCTGCATTTTTACTTTCTCAAAAAAACATCATTTAGTATGTTTTTAAGGCCGTTTGAATTATGAGGACATTTGATATGTCCTCATAAACCACATTTATAGTGTAATACCAGTGTAATACCCATGTAGTTATACAAATTTGTGTCCTCATAAACCACATAAACAGGCTCACACACACACACACACGCTGCCCCTCAACCTACCCATCACACACACACACACACACACACTGCCCCTAAACCTACCCATCACACACACACACACACACACACACACACAGTATGTTTATGAATCTATTTACATTGTGGGGACCGCTGGCTAGTGATCTCAGATTTATATTAGGATTGTGGACATTTGTCCCCACAATGTAATATAAACAAATATACGTACACATTGATTTTAAGTCAATGCATGTCATTGCGCTATTCACATACACACACACACACACACACACACACACTACAGTAAATGCACAGCTCTCCGAGCAATGCGGTCACTGACTGACCTCCAGTAAACTTTCTACACACACACACGTGCGCGGTTCATCTGCTGCCCTCCGTGCGGATCTCGCATAGCTTTCGTTAAAAGAAGATTACAAGGTATTTAAAAAAAATGACATTAGCCTATTATTTACAATAGTGTCTACTCACCGGAGTTGTGGATTCTGGCTGTAGGCTAGTGTGCGCGGTCTGGAGGAATGTACAGGCAGAAGATAACAGACTGTTTTGCGTGTCTCTGTGTGTGTGTGTGTGTGTGTGTGAGGAGCGCAATGACAGGCATTGACTTAAAATGGGCACAAACCAGGCGGTCACTTCTCTGCGCGCGCACGCGACTTCACCGCTAGAGGGCGACGTTCATGAGATAGAGATGGACCCCCCCCCCCCCCCCACACACACACACACACATACACATACACACACATAGTATGATTTTTCTGATATTTTCTTCATTGGGACCAAAAAATGTCCCGACAAGGACTTCAGATATTGCCATCTTTGTTGGGGAAATTTTTTGGCTTGATAATTCAATTAAATAAAACAAGGACAACATTTGTTGGAGAAAACATCTCAAGTGCATATTCAAAATAAAAAACAAAACAATGCATGGCCGAAAACAGAAATAACCATTGAATAAGACGACAGGTGTGTGTGTGTGTGTGTGTGTGTGTGTGAGAGCCTGTTTATGTGGTTTATGAGGACACAAATTTGTATAACTACATGGGTATTACACTGGTATTACACTATAAATGTGGTTTATGAGGACATATCAAATGTCCTCATAATTCAAATGGCCTTAAAAACATACTAAATGATGATTTTTTGAGAAAGTAAAAATGCAGAATGTTTCCTGTGATGGGTAGGTTTAGGGGCAGTGTGTGTGTGTGTGTGTGTGTGATGGGTAGGTTTAGGGGCAGTGTGTATGTGTGTGTGATGGGTAGGTTTAGGGGCTGTGTGTGTGTGTGTGTGTGTGTGTGTGTGTGATGGGTAGGTTTAGGGGCAGGGGCAGTGTAAGGGGATAGAAAATACGGTTTGTACGGTATAAAATAAATTGCGCCTATGGAGAGTCCCTGTAAACCACATAGACCAACATGTGTGTGTGTGTGTGTGTGTGTGTGTGTGTGTGTGTGTGTGTGTGTGTGTGTGTGTGTGTGTGTGTGTGTGTGTGTGTGTGAGAGAGAGAGTGTGTGGGGCGCGCGCGTCACGAGTCTTTCTGCGCCGGGTCGGGTTCACTCTCCTCCAGCTGGGTCCGGGGCTCGTTCGCGTGCTCTATTCCCGGCTCCGGCCCGTGACAGAAGCTCGGTAACCGGAGATCGTAGCGGAACCCGCGGGCGTCGAACGCTCTGTCGTTCAGAGAGAAGAGCTTCTCCGCGATGTCGTTGCGCACGAGCAGCGCGAAGATCTTGGCGATGTAGCGGTGATGCGCGAACAGTAGGTACAGCCGCTTCCGCCGCCACGACACGAGCCGACAGCGGGAGTCCGCGCGCAGCGTCACCTGGACACACACACACACACACCTTCTGTTACAACACAACACAGTGTGAGTGCTGCTCAGTGATGCCAGTAGCGTTACTCTAATCTGACTACTTTTTTTCCAGTAACATAACGAGTAATCCAACGTGTTACTATTTCCAAAACAGTAATCAAATTAAAGCAATTTATCCAAGTCACTGAGAGTTACTATTTTAGTCATTTTCCTTAGTAAAAGAAATTATTTCGTCTCGCGTCTCTGGGAGAATATTTTTTCAGGAATTCAACTTGAAATTTCAGGAGATACTTTGTTGACGTTACTTTTAAAAATGCACTTTCATTTCTGTGTTGAGGCGGCAGGGGTGTTGTCGGAAACTGCTGAATATAACTAATAAAGTAACTTATAATCTTACTTAGTAACTTTTAAAATCAAGTAATCAAGTTACTTTTTAGAGGAGTAATCAGTAATCAGATTACTTTTTCAAAGTAACTGTGGCAACACTGTTTATCCCAAGAGGAACGATGCCAAATCACACACTGCAAAGTTTTGGAAGCGACGTCTACATATAAATGTGTGTTTCACTCCCGAAATTACAACTGGCAGTGATAACTAGCACGGGACAAAAATATGGCATGTCAAAACAGATAGCCTACGCCAGGGGTTTTCAAACTTTATGATGCCAAGGACCCCCAAATAAAATGAACTTTTATGAGGGACCCCCTAAAATCCATCTATGTATTATTATGTATGAAAAAACATTCAAACGGTTAGATAAATATTAACTGTGACATTTTAAATACAACATTGTTTCCACGTTTAAATTGGCTATCCTTAATGTTGGACGTATAAACCTGGGGAAGAACATTTTAAATGAAGAATGACTTGTATAAGCAACTTTACATTAAATGTAGTAAGCAGCTTATTAAGAACACTGCTCTACAAAACCAGTGAGCGAGATAAAGATGACTATAGTGAGAAAAACTCACTAGCAAGATACAAAGCAAACATATACAATTCTGAAAAGTATGTATACGGCAAACAAGGAGAGACATGTTTAGATATTAAACAGTTAGATTGTTCGGTAGACTTGATCCATTTTTGCTTTGTCTTTTAATTATCTGAAATTTTCTGGGGACCCCTTAGAGAACCTTCTGGAGGACCCCAGTTTGAAAACCCCTGGCCTACGCGATGTGAATACAGAATCATATATTTAAAGGTGTCGTGTCATGAACTGGCTTTTTTTATTCTTAAAGCATTCACCTGGAAAAAGCCTTCCTCTGCAGGTCTGAGCGAATCCCACTCTGGAGAGTCCAGGAACTGAAACGGGTGGATGTAGTGCAAAAACTCACCATTCACCGTCACGCGTATCCTGCATCAGAGAGGTGTGAGCACGCACACACACACACACACACATACACGCACGCACACACACACACACAGTTAGGGGTGTCTGTGTGATATCTGTGACCCCGGACCACAAAACAGTCATAAGGGTCAATTAAAAAATACATATAATAACATTTTTATTGATGTTTGGTTTGATATGATGGGGCAATATTTGAAAATCTGGAATGTTAGGGTGCAAAAAAAAAAAAATCTAAATATTGAGAAAATCTCCTTTAAAGTTGTCCAAATGGAGTCCTTAGCAATATATATTACTAATAATACATATATTTACTGTAGGAAATGTACTAAATATCTTCATGGAACATAATCTTAACATCCTAATGCTTTTTGGCATAAAAGAAAAATGGATATTTTTGACCCTTATTGTTGACTATTGCCACAGATAAACCCGTGAGACGCTGGACTGGTGAAGAGCTCCAGGGTCACAAATATAATCTACAATAATATTGGGATTATTATTATTGTTTTAATGCAATCTGACATCTCTCCCTTTACAGAGTGCACACACACACACACACACACACACACACACACACACACACACCGGCCGGGTCCTGGATGAAATTGATGATTTCTCTGGATTTAAACATTCTTGGAAACATTTGGAATAATGTAAGTACACAAGTCAACAAAATATATAACACTGTCCCAGTGGATATTTTAATCCAGAAGTCTTACATATTGTGCCTTTATATGTAAAAAAAAAAAAAAATGATGCAAAAGATGCACATATTTAAAAAGGTTTAATTTTTTTTTTTATAAAAGGTATAAATGCCCATAAAAGTTAAAAAAATCTATAGGTAAAGATGATTTCTGTCACTGCTGTGAAAACTTTGAGTCAGCCAACTTACCAACATGATAAACAACGCAAAATATCAGCTAATTATCGATAAAAACAATAATAATATGTAGATATGATTTTGTGTGTGTGTGTGTGTGTGTGTGTGTGTGTGTGTGTGTGTGTGTGTGTGTGTGTGTGTGTGTGTGTGTGTCAATATCGCAGGCATACGGAGCCTCGCACATGACATGCAAGAAAAAAAAGTAAATAGTGCGCACGATTTAGCCTAGGCTACTAGTTTTTTACTGCATGTCATGTGCGGGGCTATACACACACACACATGTACACACACACACACACACATGTACACACACACACACACACACACACACACACACACACACACACACACACACACACACACACACTGCCCCTAAACCTACCCATCACACACACATTCTGCATTTTTACTTTCTCATAAAAACTCCTCCTGTGTGATTTATAAGCCTTTTGTAAAGTGGGGCCATGGGTAATGTCCTCATATTTCACCCTCTCCTGTAATACCTGTGTCATACCCATGGCATTATACACATTTGAGTCCTCACGTCACAAAAACATGCCCACACACACACACACACACACACACACACACACACACACACACACACACACACACACACACACACACACACACACACAATCTTTTCTACATATTATTATTGCTTTTATCGAAGCGGATATTTTGCGGAGTTTGTTTGTGTTGGTGAGTTGTAGTTGGTAATTGGCAGACTCCTAAAGTTGTTCAGACTGAATAGAGGACCTGAGCTGCCCTCACCTGCCCGAGAGCAGAACCGAGAGCTTGTCGATCGGGGTCTTGCCCTCCATGGCGAAGCAATGCTCTTTGTCTATAGTGTGAATATCGCCATCGCAGCACTCCACGATCATCTTAAAGTGCGTTAAGGAGACTCCCAGCCTTTTGAACAGGTGATCGTAGAGCTCCTGGAGCTCCTTGTCGAAGGTGACGCTCCGCAGCCGGTAGGACGCGTGCACGAGCTGCGCCAGAGACGCGGCGAACAGCGCGAAGCTCCAGGAGAACGCGTCGGTGCTGCAGCGCTCGGACCACGAGCTGACGGAGCGGCAGAAGAAGCCCAGCGTCAGGAAGCTGAACATGTAGAGCAGCCCGTAGAAGCCGCTGCCGCCCATGAAGCCCAGAACCAGCAGGAGCTGCCCGAGCTGGAACGCGGACCCCTCGGGCTGCTGCCGCCACTCCGAGCACACCGGGTACTCCGCAGCCCCGGTCGCGTTATTCTCCGGTAAATCAGCCAGAGGATCCATGACGGGATATATTAACACACGCGCTGCGTGTCCCTCTGCGGAGATCGGATCTGATCCACTGAACACACAAACACACACACACACACACACACACACACACACACACACACACACACTCTCTCTCTCTCTCTCTCTCACTCACTCACTCACACACACACAAACACACACACACACACATAGAAACCTGAGCCTTCTTAGGAAAGTTTCTGCTCAGAGGTTTGGCGCTCTGCTTTGGAGACGGAATGGACTCAGTCTGGGATATGCTTCTCCTGAATTCACTGCTCAGTCCTCTACTTTGATAACATTAGATCTAACTTTAATATGAAGGCATGAATTAAAGAAGCTGAAATACACAACCAGTCTGATTTCATGAGTATATGACATTGTTCAGTTACTATTAGGCTACTATTATTATGTAGCAGGTAACATGCTCAAACCGCTGAAATCACGTGACATTGGCGATCCAAATCATGAATCAATTCACTGATTCATAACCGTTTGAATCTTTATTTGAGGATTGAACACAAACCCGGAAGAGAAGCCAATGCTGAATAAAGTCGTAGTTTTTGTTATTTTTGGACCCAAATGTATTTTGGATGCTTCAAGAGACTCTAATTAACCCACTGATGTCTCATATGGACTACTGTGATGATGTTTTTATTCCCTTTCTGGACATGGACAGTATAGTGTGCATACACTTGCATACGCTCTCGGACTAAATATAAAATATCTTAAACTGTGTGTGAAGATGAACGGAGGTCTTACGGGTGTGGAGCGACATTAGGGAGACGAGTTAATGACAGAAGTTTCATTTTTGGCTGAACTAACCCTTTAATAATCACATCCATCAACGTGAGTTCTGTCAGAGTCCTATCCCGATTCTTTCCCACCGGCTGTGAGGTGAAGAACACATGTCCCGAGATTCTGAGCTCATCATCAAACTACGCCTTTATTTTGAGGATTGCGATCAATTAAAAGAAAAATTTACTTTTTCATACTGAGCTTTTTACACTGTTAAAGACTTGGATTCCCATCCTAAACATAGACAAAGTTTCAAAAACTATTAATATATAATATAATCATAATTATTAACTTATTAAGCTTATTAACGAGCATCCCGTCAGCGTTTAAACGGACCTGTCAATCACCATCAGTTCAAATCCTCCACATTCAGTTTAATCTCCTGCCGTAAATATATTTTAGTCAGGTTAAATACTGAATATTATTCACTCAAACCCCTTTATCTAAACCTCATAACCGGCGGATTCGCACTTTGATTTGGGACATACTAATTCAATTTTCGAATACTATGTGCGGAAATATTGCACATCAATCTGATGCAGCGCTGAGTTCCCATCATGCCATGCTTAAAGGTATAGTTCACCCAAAAAATGAATTATTCATCATTAATTTCTCTCCCTCCTGCTGTCTCAAACCCGTCAGACCTTTGTTCATTTTCCAACACAAGTGAAGATATTTCTGATGAAACCTGAGAGCTTCAGGAAGTCCATACGGATGGAGCGGATTATTTCAGATGTTCTGAAGAGACTCCATGGCTTTATATGAGGAAGGAAAGTCTGACGGGTTTGGCCGACATTAGAGCGAGGAAATGATCGCAGGATTCTCATTAATGGGTGAACTGGCCCTTTAAGAGTCTGACCGACTGTTGATTCATTCATCCAGGACATTTATACAGTAAATTACAGTTTTATGAATGGATCCGTCCACATTTTCTGCATCACAGAAATCGCAGGGCGCTAATTTAATGCCATGATATTGAATTTAGTCTGGCTCTGCCCTAATACGTAATTCCGCTCAATTAACATTTTCCTTCAGTACTCCGTCTGGGACTGCTGTGTAGTCTTAGGTTTTCCCCGAACAAATTTTTACCGGTCCAATCAGCGAACAGAGGGAGTGTCTGAGAACGATGACGTTGATGTCGAGCGCTAGTTTGAGTTGTAGTTCAGTAATGGCGGCGGAGAAAGATGCGAATTAAACCATTCATTCCGTTGAGGCACCCGCTGCCGAATATCCAGAAGTTAAAGCCGGAGCAAGAGCAGTCTTTGCTGGGGTTTGTTGGTGGCCATGATGTTGTGGCCCTCCTCAACAGGGGGAATTTGGGAAGAGTTTGATTTTCCAGCTCGCTCCGTTAGTGGTGAAGGAATTGCTGTATTCGGACGGTAAAGTCCCTTGTGGGGTCGGAAGGTATTGCCATCATACTGGGACTGGTCAGTGATTTTATTGCCGTCCGTCTCTCACCACCCGCGTAAAAATCCCCGGCCGAGTTAACGAGTTGAGGTGAAGCATTGATTGACTGATAGACAACTACTCTGTAAGTGTTTGTAACTTTTCTCATTTGATTGTTTGTTCATTTGTTGTTGGATAAGTGTGTCTGTGTAGGGCAGTGGTGTGTGTATTATTAGTTTTGGTGTATTCTCACGGTGTGTGTGGGGGAGTTAGCATTTGTTTGGTCATTGTCACGTTTGTGAGTGAGCGTTTGTTGGGGGGCGTTCCCAACTGCTTTCAATAACGATACTCAGGTGAGTATAAATAGCGTGATAGTCCGCGGCAGTGGAAGCGGCAGCCCTCGTGTGAAGACCGACGAGTATAAAGACTTCAACTCTTCCCTGTGCAACTCCTCCCGAGCAAGGACCCCGACAAGGCACTTGAGTATCATTTTCCTTTTCATTATTTGTTTCCGTTTCATTATTTCTGTTTCCTTTTCCGTTCAGTTTTCTAATTCCGATCTGGCCTTTTCTCTGATCTGTATTCACCATGTGCTTTCAAATCTCAACTAATACTACTAGCACTCGTAAATCACGCTCTGTACGCACGAGACGCCGTAATCCTAATAATTTGCGCTATATCCTAACATCCTCTGCTACTTTACTCTCTATTCCAATTGGTCTCTGGAATTGCCAGTCGGCTGTAAACAAAGCAGACTTTATTTCATCTATTGGGACTCATTCTCAGCTCAGCCTCATGGCCCTAACTGAGACCTGGATCAAACCAGAGGACACTGCCACTCCTGCAGCCCTCTCAACCAATTTAACTTTTTCACACACTCCTCGGCCTATTGGGAGGGCTGGGGGTACTGGTTTGCTTATCTCAAATGATTGGAAATTTGATCCCTTACCATCTCTATCGGCCAGTTCATTTGAATCGCACTCAATCACTATTACTCACCCTGTTAAAATCCATGTGGTAGTGGTCTATCGTCCTCCAGGTCACCTCGGTAACTTTGTGGAGGAGTTGGATGTGTTACTTTCTAGCTTCCCTGAGGATGGCACTCCACTGATTCTGCTTGGTGACTTCAACATCCATCTTGATAAACACCTAGCTGCAGACTTCAGCACTCTACTGACTTCATTTGACCTTAAGTTAGTATCTACTACGGCTACTCACAGATCGGGTAACCAATTAGACCTGGTCTACACACGCAACTTCTCCACGGACAACACTTTAGTTACTCCATTACACACCTCAGACCACTTTCTCATCACTCTTAACCTCATACTGACTCCTGATACAACACATACTCCTACACAGATTAGCTTTCGGTGTAATCATTCTCTCCCTCTCGCCTATTCACTATGGTTTCATCTTCACTCCCTCCACCTGCTCAGTTCTCAGCACTGGACACTAACAGTGCTACTGACACTCTTTGCTCCACTCTAACATCCTCCTTAGACAGTTTTTGCCCCCTTTCATCCAGACCAGCTCGCCCCCGCCTTCACTTAAGAGGACGGGGATCTCAGGATCTGCTCTCCAGTGGTTCAGGTCTTACCTCTCTGGTAGGTCCTACAGGGTGTCATGGAGAGGTGACGTGTCTAAGTCACATGTCATCATTAGGTTCTGTCATTCAAAAACACAGCTTCTCCTATCACTGCTATGCTGATGACTCTCAACTCTACTTCTCATTTCAACCAGATGATCCTACAGTCAGTGTTCGTATCGCTGCCTGTCTGACAGACATTTCTGACTGGATGAAGGAGCATCACCTTCAACTCAATCTTGCAAAGACAGAATTACTTGTTTTCTCAACCAACCCAGCACTTCATCAAAATTTCTCCATTCAGCTTGGTTCATCGACCATAACTCCATCAAGGACAGCCAGGAACCTTGGAGTTGTGATTGATGACCAGTTAAACTTCACTGACCACATTACTGCAACAGCCCGGTCCTGCAGATTTGCTTTATACAACATTAGAAAGATTAGACCCTTCCTATC
Organism: Pseudorasbora parva; assembly: GCF_024679245.1. Taxonomy (NCBI): domain Eukaryota; kingdom Metazoa; phylum Chordata; class Actinopteri; order Cypriniformes; family Gobionidae; genus Pseudorasbora; species Pseudorasbora parva. The sequence continues at coordinate 49,579,542 of NC_090178.1, forward strand.
AGAACAGGCTGCACAACTCCTGGTTCAAGCTCTTGTTCTCTCCAGACTGGACTATTGTAATGCTCTTCTGGCTGGGCTTCCAGCATGCACTATCAAACCCTTGCAGCTGATCCAGAATGCAGCGGCGAGAGTGGTCTTTAATGAGCCGAAGAGAGCGCATGTTACGCCTCTCTTCATCAAACTGCACTGGTTGCCAATGGCTGCTCGCATCAAATTCAAGGCACTAGTTATCGCCTACAAAACAACCACTGGCTCTGCACCAATATACCTAAACTCACTTGTTCAGACTTACACGCCCTCCAGAAGCTTGCGTTCTGCGAGTGAGTGGCGCCTCGTGGTTCCATCCCAAAGAGGCATGAAATCGCTCTCACGGACATTTTCCTGGACCGTTCCCACCTGGTGGAATGACCTGCCGATCTCAATTCGTGCTGCCGAGTCTGCAGCCATTTTTAAAAACATCTTAAGACACATCTTTCCCAATTGTACCTGACCAATAAAGAATAGCACTTAACTATCCATTAATTTTTGATTGTCAAAAAAAAACAATTTTGTGTACTGTGCTTAATTAACTGAGATTTCTTACAGCTCTTACAGGTTGTTGGCCTTGTTTGTTTCGTTGCTTCTATTGCTCTCCCCTTTTTTGTAAGTCGCTTTGGATAAAAGCGTCTGCTAAATGATTAAATGTTAACTATTGCTTTTGACAAACGCAAGGTCGTGTGGTGATGGCTGTCTGAATCCACATCTCTGAGTTTTCAAGAATATATCACTTCAAAATTCACTGTTTATAATCCTTTTTGGCCACTGCAGACCACCATACGGTTGAGCTTTGCTATTATTTGGATGCATTCTAGACTTGTATTTCTTTAAAATGCTGGCAAGTATTTACAAGAGCAGTATATTTCTTCACCGCTCAAACAAAGTAAAATAAAAGCACTTAAACATTTGAATTGGTCTGTTATTTATAGCAGCATTTATTATCATACCAAGCATATGACATTTTATTTACAGCATACAATCATGTTACGGCCCACGTGAGCGGCGCGTTCCTGATCACAAAACCCTCAGTCTTCACTGTGAATAAATCACAATCCGAGTGGACGAGTTTTAGGTTTTATCCTATGGTTTTATCACTGCACATTTATTTTGTCGGATTTGTGTGAAACAGGCAGTGTTGCCAACTATTTTCCAAGGAAAGTAGCTAAAGCCTGCCCAAAAAGTCGCTAAATGTCGCTAGATGACGTCATGCGTCAATTAGCACGTCCGTGACGCCATCACGCCGTCCTTGCATTCAGCCTGTCTAACGGGTTTTCTCGTTTTTTCTCCTAATCCGTGCTCATTTACTGTATTTTAAAATAATATAATACAGCTGACTGTCCAATAAATGTTTTAATTTCCTATACCTTTTTGTCATACAATAGGAGAATAATGTAGTGAATTACAACATTTTTATGTGTAAAATCTGAATTGAGTAACTGGATGAACTAAAGCTCTGTGATATTAGTGAGATATACACAGGTCCTTCTCAAAAAATTAGCATATTGTGATAAAGTTCATTATTTTCCATAATGTAATGATAAAAATTTAACTTTCATATATTTTAGATTCATTGCACACCAGCTGAAATATTTCAGGTCTTGTATTGTTTTAATACTGATGATTTTGGCATACAGCTCATGAAAACCCCAAAATTCCTATCTTGACAGAAAATGTATTTTTGTCAGATGGGGATGAAAGACTACAATTCCCAGAATGCTTCGCTGCCACCGCTACTGGATTACTGAATCACTGATCACTTTCCCTCCGCGACTGCGATCATCTTCATAAAATCAGTTCAGTTAGAGAACAGACACTAAACTGAACGTGTGTTCAATATGTGATTTAGCCGCTGAGGGAGTCTCAGTCACAGCCCAAACGCTGCAGGAGTCAGATATATCATGGATGAACTCGTGATGAGAGCTGAGGTAAACGCGTCAGCGGCATAGATTCACAGCGCATGTTCAGTCTGGCACGTTTTCAGTTCATGCCTTTGAAAGCTTAACTTTCATAGGAATTAGTTTGAGAAGTTGAAAGACTTACTTTGCTCTGCTGGCCACACCGTTTAAACATGAATCCCTGAGGCTGAGCTGTGAGTGTGAGCTCCGTCTCTCATGCGCGAGTGGAAAACATGCGGAAATGGCTCCCTCTGCTGGCTGTAGTCTGGCCAAACATTCCTCCAATGGCACAAATTGATGATATTTGCGTCATGGGAGGAATTTTTTCAGAAATAAAATGCATAAATCTCTCGTCTCAGGGGCATATGAGGGGGGAAAGCACAATCATTTGAATATACTCCAGGGTTTCTACTGATACAAAGCCATATGCTAATCGCTGAAGTAACCCTTCAAATCAAGACTTTTTTGTTAGACCCGTGGAAACCCTGTAAATGTCAGCAACTTTCGGTGAGAAAAAATATGTGAAAATTGAAACATCCTGAAGTTATTAATGCCTCAGTTACACTGAGTACAACATTCTGTGTGACGTTATTATCGCGAGACTACCTGATAAAATCTCAGGTGTGCAAAAGAGGTCGGAGTAAACAATGACCGAAGTTACACCAGTCTCTTCTCTTTATTATATATAAGGGTTAATATCTTGCAAAGGGCGACCATAACTAACACAACTTATTTTAGTTTCAGGAACATTATCTTAATGTTATTAATAACCAACCACTGTTGAACTCATTTGGGTTTTTACGTTTCTTTTGGTGTCTATAGAAGAATCTACACAAAAGATCCACGAGATTACAACAAAAACAGTCTCATGTTTGAAACTCTTCAAATATTATATTATAAACATGTTCACCTGACTGACAAGATTCATTTTATTCAGTATGCAACAATTCAAAATAGTCCCATTTGGCCAAATAGGCTTCTTGAGAAAAGAAATTCCTTGAGTGCTTTATACCCCTAAAATTACATACAAAACATATTTGTTATGTTGGGAAAGGCTGCTGTACAAAGCAATATTTTTCAAAGACTTCATATGAAGGAGAATGTAAGGGTGAAGGCATCGCAGTATAATGAGGCGCGAGACTCTGGGTCTCCATGGACACAAATCAGGGTGTTCAGGTTTGTTCTGGTTGGAAATAACTCATGATTTCCCCCCCACCCCCACAGACAGACACACACACACACACACACACACACACACACACACACACACACACACACACACACACACACACACACACACACACACACACACACACCATCCGCCAGCTGAAGGTGCCTTTCATACACATACTTCACCTGAGGAGGAAATTGAGGACAGACTCATGTATCTGTGTGTGTGTGTATCTCTGTGTGTGTGTGTGTGTGTGTGTGTGTGTGTGTGTGTGTGTGTGTGTGTGTGTGTGTGTGTGTGTGTGTGTGTGTGTGTGTGTGTGTGTGTGTGTGTGTGTGTGTGTAAACATGGAGAACTCAGGGTGTGTTGTAAAGAGAGCTGACATGTGTTGGAGGGTCAGTCATGAGCAGCTATCAGACACCCAGCACATCTATATATAGAGCCAACCCCCTTTCACTGGCTGTGTGTGTGTGTGTGTGTGTGTGTGTGTGTGTGTGTGTGTGTGTCCTTGTTTATATTACATTGTGGAGACCAAATGTCCCCATAAGGATAGTAAAACCTGAGATCACCAGCCAGCGGTCCCCACTTTTCAAAAGGCTTATAAATCATACAGGAGGAGTTTTTTTGAGAAAGTAAAAAATGTTTCCTGTGATGGGTAGGTTTAGGGGCAGTGTGTGTGTGTGTGTGTGTGTGTGTGTGTGTGTGTGTGTGTGTGTGTGTGTGTGTGTGTGTGTGTGTGTAGGTTTAGGGGCAGGCCAGTGTAGTGGGATAGAATGTACAGTTTAAAATCCATTACGTCTATGGAGAGTCAACAAAGATAGTGAACTAGATGTGTGTGTGTGTGTGTGTATGTGTGTGAGAGATTAGTAGGTTTATGGGCAGTGTGTGTGTGAGTGTATGTGTGTGTGATGGGTAGGTTTAGGGGCAGTGTGTGTGTGTGTATATAACAGAACTAGAGCATGGCGTTTGAGGTGTGTAATGTATGCAGGACTTCCATGATAATGAAGAACTACAGCAGCATGATTGACTTAGATTGTGTGTGTGTGTGTGTGATGGGTAGGTTTAGGGGCAGTGTGTGTGTGTGTGTGTGTGTGTGTTTCACTAACAGATGGAGCTCCCACTCGCTCATTAATCTCCAGAACAGCGCTGAGGTTTGGGACTCAGGACACCTTCACGGAGAGTAAAATGCTGTAAAATAGAGCAGCGGTGTAAAGGTGTGCGGTCCTCACCGTCAGACGGGTTCTTTAAATATCTCTGACAGTGCCGGCGGGAGTCTTAGACAAATACTTTAACTAATACACACGCCTGGGTTTGGCAAAATCAAACATTCGTACTGTGTGTGTGTGTGTGTGTGTGTGTGTGTGTGTATAAAACAGTACTTCAGCTTCATTGAGACACTATTATAGCTTTTATTCATATTTTTTATTTTAGTTTTAGTAGAAGGTCGAAAAATGTTTTGTAAAATCGATTCGCTGATTCATAACCGTTTGAATCTTTATCTGAGGATTGAACACAAACCCGGAAGAGAAGCCAATGCTGAATAAAGTCGTAGTTTTTGTTATTTTTGGACCCAAATGTATTTTGGATGCTTCAAGAGACTCTAATTAACCCACTGATGTCTCATATGGACTACTGTGATGATGTTTTTATTCCCTTTCTGGACATGGACAGTATAGTGTGCATACACTTGCATACGCTCTCAGACTAAATATAAAATATCTTAAACTGTGTGTGAAGATGAACGGAGGTCTTACGGGTGTGGAGCGACATTAGGGAGAGGAGTTAATGACAGAAGATTCAGTTTTGGCTGAACTAACCCTTTAGTGCTGACTTTAAACTCCAAACTAAATTTGAGTCACTAATGCAAACCAGTGGGATTAAATGGACTTTTAGAAAAACCTGACTAAATGAAAAGCTCACACAGTATCGCGTCTTTAATTGTATGGAGGTCATGCTATTTGTCTTTGTAGGCATGTTTTGTGTGTAGTGATTTATAGACCCTAGACCCGCATTTTGGCAACGGAAGTGGTGTTGTTCCCTAGTTGTTCTAACCAAGCGGGTAATCTAGCGCTCAAAAGCGTTCCACCCCTAGGGGCGGCCATTGCTAACCAAGCCATCACCTGCTGTTAGCATCCCATTGACTCCCATTCATTTTTGAGTCACTTTGACAGTGAATAACTTTACATCTGAGACGTTTAAATACTCCATTTGTCCAGTGTTTATTTCTAAAGAAACACGACAATGCATAAAAGGCTCCTTTACCTTGTATCTTACACTATCGCCCCGCAGAAGCTGTTTTTGTAAAAATAGGCTAACTATTGCGTCATAACCAACGCGACTGTCGCACAGTTGAGAAATTACCGTATAGACCTGAGGAGACGCTCACAGACAATCTTTTACTGTCTATGAGGCCGTCGGGGGGACGTGGAGACATAAAGTCTGATAAAGTCAAGGGGGAAGAATGGGGAGAAGCCCATAGTGAGCCAAAAGCAACGGGAGAAAATATTTAAACAACGTGATTCAGCTTTCACTTTCCACATCTACTAGAAGACCTACAGCTGTCCGACAGGAGGCTCACGTCACATCTACGTCCTCAAGCTCAGTCTGAGCCGGCGCAGTTCGCTCCGCCATCAGGAAGTGAGCGCCCCTAGGTTGACTTCATTATTTCGCCGTTGACGTCAATGGGAACGCTCGGTCCATTTCTTTTACTGTCTATGATTCTAACGTGTGAGCAACTCCGAAAGTTTATCAAAACGGTTTCCCAGCATCAAAATGTCTGGCTGTTGTGTTTTCGGTTGCACTAATCGCTATTCCACCAATGGGCTTCAGATTTATAGGATCCCGACAGGATCACGGCCGTTTCAGAAGAACCGGCGGTACCGGTGGCTGCAGGCGATTAAACGCATTGATTGGAACGAGGACATAAAAATGCTCGCATAAAAAAATTACATTTGTAAAACATTTACTGCACTTGAAACTTAATTATTTATAATAAACCTCCCAACATTGGCTGCCACTGGTGTTCATAATGTACCCCCCACCCCCAGATTATCATATCAATAATCACACTACTTATCCATTTCATTTGTAATGATTTTATTAATATTTTAATTGCAAAATAACCATCTGAGAAATGTATGCAAGCAACATAGTTGCTATTAAAGTACTTTAGCATTACAAAATTAAACTTTAAACAGAAGTGTGTCGACACATACGATCAATAACAACATAAAATGTAAGGAAAAGGATAAATGTATGTCTGTGTGAAGAATAAATGTAGAAAATTGTATTGGACATTCTGTACATGCCCACAGACAACGTATTCATAAGCATCCAGTGATTTATATGCTTGTCTCGGGTGAACACGCTCGGTTTCTCGACTAAATACGTATATATCCGACCACTAAGTTATATCTGGCCATCTGCGAACGTCTTCTCTCCACTCCACTATAGTACACGGATCTGGGAGCCGAATACCATTTGATAAAGTTAACTTTTTTAAATAACTCTCGGTTTGTGTTGCTTAATCCGCTCGCGTAGCTTGACATGCTGCTGATTCTCGCCAGTTTGTTGCCAAAATGCGCGCGCATACGTTGCTACGTCATCATTGTATACAAACAGTAAAAGGGTCTATAGAATTAAGAATATTTTGATATGACCAACAGTTTGTCATCAGTGTCTTGACCACACCACCTGGATTTGCAAAATAAGAGAATCCACACACACACACACACACACACACACACACACACACACACACACACACACACACACACACACACATTACAGGACTACCAACTCCCATTTCCTTTGTTCTCATGTTTCTACAAATAATACGCTCTGGAGCAGGAAATGAAAAAGACTGAAGGGAGAAGATATTCTCAGATGAAAAGGAATATGACAAAAGCAACAGCAGTCGAGAGGTCAAAAGGTGACCTTTTTCTGTTCAAAGCATCACACTGCCTCCGCCGACTCGCCTTCTTCCCATAGTGCATCCTGGGGCTATGTGTTCCCCAGGTAAGCTACACACACACACACACACACACACACACACACCCGGCCATCCACGTGATGTAGAAGAACACGCGATTCCTCAGACCAGGCCACCTTCTTCCATTGCTCCGGGGTCCAGTTCTGATGCTCACGTGCCACTGTTGGTGCTTTCGGCGGGGTCAGGGGTCAGAGGTCACCCTGACTGGTCCATACGCCTCAAACTGAGCTGCTCTGTGTATTCTGACAGCTTTCTATCAGAACCAGCATTAACTTCTGGAGCAGATTGAGCTCCAGTAGCTCGTCTGTTTGATCGGACCCCACGGGCCAGCCTTCGCTCCCCACGGTCATCAATGAGCCTTGGCCGCCCATGACCCTGTGGCCGGTTCTCCACTGGTCCTTCCTTGGAGCACTTTTGATAGATACTGACCACTGCAGACCGGGAACAGCCCACAAGAGCTGCAGTTTTGGAGATGCTCTGACCCAGTCGTCTAGCCGTCACAATCTGGCCAAACTCGCTCAAATCCTTACGCTTGCCCATTTCTCCTGCTTCACACACATCAACTCTGAGGACAAAATGTTCACTTGCTGCCTAATATATCCCACCCACTAACAGGAGCCGTGATGAAGAGATCATCAGTGTTATTCACTTCACCGGTCATAATGTTATGCCTGATCTGTGTTACATTCAAGATTAATATTTAGGGGCATGTTCAAATTTAATGTATTAACATTATCCAACAATGTTATTTAATCTCTCAGACTCTGGCCGAAGCCAAACCCTTCTCCTGAAATCCGATGACTCAGATAATGTTTCTCCAGTGCCAAAAAAAACGCAAGACAACGGTCAAATTAACATAATTTTACATTATTTGAAGGAACTTATCTCCACAATAAGAAACAACGGCAGGTCTCTGACTCCTACACACACTCATCGGCTGCAATCATCCTCAAGGCGTTCAGCATGCGGAGTGAGATGTTGGGAAGGTCGGCCTGTTGATCAGTGGAGGACGGTGGGGGTGTTCGGCCGAGAACAGGCACTCTTAAACACCACTCAACAGACACTTTACCTCGCCATTCAGTTAGGATTATAATTAGCGATGCAGAGACAGAGTCCGTCCTGAGACACAGCAGAGAACATGAGGTCATCAATGACCTTTGAGCACCACCTTGTGGCTGAACAGTGATATGGCACTTTATTTACTTTATTTATATATATATATATAAATATATATACTGTATACATTGTTTGACTGTTACAATACTGTATATATATTTATATATATACAGTTTTATGCAAAGGTTTGGGCACCCCTGATAATTATCCTAATTTCAGTTTATAATCTGCCGCACTGTAAAAAAATGTTGTTGGTTTAACTTAAAAAAGTGAGTAATCTGGTTGCCTTTAAAGTTTGAGTTTATTGAAATTAAAAATGTGAGTTGATACAATGAAGGAAATTTGTTTAATAAATAGAAACTCACAATATTATTGTATCTGAACCACATTAAAAATGTGATAAATCATGAAAATAGCACTATTTGGCTGCGTCATCACAGATAAAACACACAATTACCCAATATGCTTACACAATCTTATTATACTATTTTAATAAAAGTTGTCGAATCTCAAAAAATGTTCATTGTATTAAATCAAAAATTTTATTTCATTTGAAGTCAAAATTTTAAGGCAACCAGATGACTTTTTTTCTAAATAATGTTTTACAGTGTGGGCTTTCGAAGCCACAGCTTCATTTGGATATCATTTATACCTATTTATTGAATCAACAGAAACAATACAATTTTAATCATAACAAAAACAGACAGGTGCAAAAATATGGGCACCGAATGGAATGATCACATTAAAGGTCCCGTTCTTCGCGTGTTTTCGAAGCTTTGATTATGTTTACAGTGTGCAATATAACATGAGTTCATGTTTCACACAATTGCCTTATCTGTACAGCGCTGTTTCCTCTGTCCTATAAACGGCCTGATGATTTCCTTGTTCTATGAAGTCCCTCCTTCAGAAACACGTAACGAGTTCTGATTGGGCCAGCGCTTCCCGCGCTCTGATTGGACAGCATCTTAGCACGTTGCCCGGAAAGGTCCCACCTCTTATCATAACGTGTAGATACCATAACGCGCTCAGTGTTATTGCAAAAATGTCTATATTGCCTCATCAATTTGAGCCGGAATCAGACCCGGAGATTATCGAAGAGGATCGATTACAACCTGCTCAGGAAAGACTTTTGCTGGATGTTTCAGAACGGTCAGCTGTCTATTCAGGAGTTTAAACTGATCATTACAAACACCAACAATCGATGGTGTCTGAATGAATTACTACACTTTTATATGCAAAGTTTTTCGGATTAGTTTCAATTACCATCTAACGTTAGTTAACAAAGCTAAACAGCGTTGCACTTTGTGTCATGAGTTACATAAACTGTTAAACGGACCGACTTAAATAATAAAATACACTTACCGGTTGTGGTCCATAAACAACAAAGAGGGAACTGCGTCATCTTTTAAGAATAATCTTTCTGCGAATCCGGCATTAAACTGATTGAGATTGAGGAAGCAGTCCTCAGCTAAATGTGCTGCACATAGTTTTAAATTGTGATTATAATTTTCCGGAACCGAGTTAATCATAAACTGTAGCCATTGATCTCTACGTACAGCGTCCGTGGGAAGGCCAGACAAAGGTGATCTGACTCCGGGATGAAAATAACAGCGTTTCAATGGCATGGCGACAAACACACTCTACAAAAACAAGCTTCCTATTCTCGACCTGCGAGAGGAAAAGGACAACGCCCCCAAATGTGCGGAGGGTTCGCCAACAAACGGTTTTAGTGACGTCATCACAGCAGGAAGTGCAGCGCTGTAGTCCAAACCGGCCGTTCGCTGTCGGCTTTGAAAGGGAACTTCTGTTAAATAAAATATCTCGCTTGGCATTGAACTTTGAGCTTTATAATTTTACAGGTATTATTTATGCTCTAACAGCAACATTACACACTAACTAAAGTTTGAAAGATGAAATCACAAAGAATGGGACCTTTAATATTTGGTAGAGCCCCTTTTGCTGAAATAACAGCCTGTATTATAGCCACTGATAAGTCCCTGGATTCTGGTTGCAGGTATGTTGGACCATTTTTCCTTGCAAAATGTCTCCAGTTTAGTCAGGTTTGAGGTTTGATGGTTTCCAAATGTGGACAGCCGGCTTCAAATCACTCCATAGATGTTCTGGGGACTGGGATGGCCATTCTGGATCATTGTCCTGCTGGAACAACCAACCCCGGCGTAACTTCAACCTCTTGACTGATTCTTGAACATTGTTCTTAACCTCTTAAACTCCAAGACCATTTTTTGGGATTTCCGCCTGGATTTGGCCGACCCAAATTGAAAAGCCTCCCATACACACACACAGTGGTCTAGGTTCAAAATGTTGGTGTCATTTTACAGGAAACCCTTTGAAGTTACATAAAACACTGCTAAAAGTCATGAACATGTAAGTATATGTTGTCTAAGCTGTAATAACCCCCCCAAAAAGTAGGCGCTTTTAAATGCAATATCCCAGTGTCATTAAATTAATTATACCCAAAGTGTCTGCAGGGTCCTAGAGCACACAGGGCCTGAGTTACACACTTTCAAAAAGGAATTTATATAAAAAAATCAAAAAGCGCCTACTTTTTTTTTTTGGGGGGGGGGGGGGGGTTATTACAGCTTAGACAACATATACTTACATGTTCATGACTTTTAGCAGTGTTTTATGTAACTTTAAAGGGTTTCCTGTAAAATGACACCAACATTTTGAACCTAGACCACTGTATGTGTGTATGGGAGGCTTTTCAATTTGGGTCGGCCAAATCCAGGCGGAAATGGCACCAGAGTAATTCAGTGTAAATACATAACTGTGTGTAAAACAAATGCCAAAGTGAAGCATATCTCCAGAAAGTAGAGACTCTAAGCTTTTAAATGGTGCCACATATGAGGTCAGAGCTCCTCTACAGACATTTAACATGGAAAGAATATACATGAGGATGCCATTCCCGTCTGTACAGGGACCCTCAACTTTGACAAGGTTTCCAGTACCTGTGCTTGCCACAGCCCATAGCATGATGGACCCACCACCTGCAGGGTTGCCAACTCTCACGCATTTGGCGTGACACACACGCTTTCACGCTCTCACGCTGCCCAACTTAATCTCACGCCAAATTGCCAAACCTGCTTTTTATATTAAACAAAGCTAGGCCTAAAGGTTTTTTGTTTTGTTATTATAATTACGTTTTAATGCGAAATTCAAACAATAAATAGCGTTTTGGCGCTAATGTTAAAGCCAGAGGCGTTGAAAAACGGAGTGGCAACATGCTCTCATCTCCCGGTAGCGCACGCAGTCACCTGGCGCATGAGCGCTCAATACTTCTAGCGCGGTGTCAATGCATTTGAATGGCTTCAGCGGATACACAACAGTTTCACTATACAGGTGTTTGCTGCAAGTTTTGGTAAACAGTACAGCTTGTGCATTGATTATTAAGTCAGCCATATTCACTGGATCGTTTTATTATGGAGAGTGATAGAGATGCAACATTGTTAACATTAATGTTATTCTTGTATTTAGCCCTCAGGTATTCTTCACTAAAAGTCACAGTCACTTTCATTGATGATCAAATGTGATCATACACCGTAACTATTTTTCAATTAAATAAGTGTTCTATATTTTAGTTCAATAATGTTTATTGAAAATTTTGAAGATATCTTTTGGTTGGCTACTAAAATACTATTTGGACAATAATTATTGCCAATTAATGACCACTTAAAATATATTTCTTCTAATATGTTTTATTATTTATTTAAACATATTAGACATATTGTTTACACAAAACATATTATTTATTTATTTCAATTTGTGTAGTAATTAAGGTTAAAATAGAGAATTCCAATTCAAATAGGTAAATTAGTCATTTTGTTGCTTATAAAATAATGATGTTAATTTGTAATGCCATTACCCAGTAGGTGCCTTAAATATACATGTCAGGGTACACTGAAAGAGGACTCAAATGCAGGAATGAGTGATCAGGAGGTTTATTAAATAAAATAAAACAAGACAAACAAAACAACCCCGAGGGGGGAAAACAAGACTAGACTTCTCTTGGCTTGACTTGACTTCAGGAGCAGGATAACAGGAGGAATGTTTGACGACGATCCAGCACAAGACTGCAAACACAAGGAGATTAAATGGGGAGCAAACTACCGAGGGTAATGAGAGAAGACAGGTGGGGCAAATGAACCAATAATCAGGAAACAAGGTGGGTGGGGTTAGACAATCGACATGAGAGCACATGGGACAAAGAAACACATGAACATGTGCTCACACCAAAGGTGACATGAACATGCAGCAAATGAAAACTCATAAACTGCATGTTCACACGAAACATGACAACATGAAAGCATGCAGCAAGTAAAACACCAGCTGCATGCACACAGACAGGACAGCGCACACACACATGACAACACAGTGCACAAGAACAAGCGAATGCTCATTCTGTGCGCTCACAACAGAAGACAAAACACAAGGAGCATGAATGTCCGAATCCCAACACAAAACCGAAACCCAACTAGACAGAAGTGCTGGGACCCGAACGCCGCGCCCCACACAGAAAACTACAAGGACAGAAGAGCATGCAGCTCGAGGATGCTCAAAGCTGCGTGCTCACACAAGACAAAATACAGGAGTGTCAGGACACAAAACCAAGAGAAAGCTAGACCGAAGTGACAGAACCCTGAAACTACCCCCCATCTAAATGGACGCCACCTGGCGTCCCCAAAGAGGGACACCAAAACAAGACAGGAACATAACAAGACCGACACAGACAACACAAGACAGGAAAATCAAAACACAGAGACAAAGAGAGGAGGTAGGGAGGGAGGGAGGGAGGGGAGCCAAGTCAGAGCCAGCAGGACAGCCGAGAACATCTCAAGAAGGGACCAGGGAGGGATGGAAGGGATGAGCCAGGGAGGCTCAGGCAAGTCTGGAGTCCCAGCAGAAGGCCAGGGCAGAACCAGAGGGACACACCAGGGTGACTCTGACCAATCAGGAACCCCTGATTGAAAGAAAGTCCAGGCGGGCTCCAGTGGATCTGGAGTCCCGGCACAGGGCCAGGGGGGACCGCGCTCAGGGTGGACTCCCGGCAACGGGCTCTGGGGCCGTGCTCTCGGCAGCGGGCTCTGAGGCCGCGCTCTCGGCAGCGGGCTCCGGGACCGCGCTCTCGGCAGCGGGCTCTGAGGCTGCGCTCTCGGCAGCGGGCTCTGGGACCGCGCTCTCGGCAGCGTGCTCTGGGACCGCGCTCTCGGCAGCGGGCTCCGGGACCGCGCTCTCGGCAGCGGGCTCCGGGACCGCGCTCTCGGCAGCGGGCTCTGGGACCGCGCTCTCGGCAGCGGGCTCTGGGACCGCGCTCTCGGCAGCGGGCTCCGGGACCCCGCTCTCGGCAGCGGGCTCTGGGACCGCGCTCTCGGCAGCGGGCTCTAGGACCGCGCTCTCGGCAGCGGGCTCCGGGACGGCGCTCTCGGCAGCGGGCTCTAGGACTGCGCTCTCGGCAGCGGGCTCCGGGACGGCGCTCTCGGCAACGGGCTCCGGGACTGCCCTCTCGGCAGCGGACTCGTTCCCTCAATTCATTTGAGTAAACTCGTTCCCCCAATTCATTTGAGTAAACTCGTTCCCTCAATTTATGAGTAAACTCGTTCCCTCAATTCATCTGAGTAAACTCGTTCCCTCAATTCATCTGAGTAAACTCGTTCCCTCAATTCATGAGTAAACTCGTTCCCCCAATTCCTTTGAGTAAACTCGTTCCCTCAATTTATGAGTAAACTCGTTCCCTCAATTCATTTGAGTAAACTCGTTCCCTCAATTTATGAGTAAACTCGTTCCCTCAATTCATTTGAGTAAACTCGTTCCCTCCATTCATCTGAGTAAACTCGTTCCCTCAATTCCTTTGAGTAAACTCGTTCCCTCAATTCATTTGAGTAAACTCGTTCCCTCAATTTATGAGTAAACTCATTCCCTCAATTCATGAGTAAACTCGTTCCCTCAATTCATTTGAGTAAACTCGTTCCCTCAATTCATTTGAGTAAACTCGTTCCCTCAATTTATGAGTAAACTCGTTCCCTCAATTCATGAGTAAACTCGTTCCCTCAATTCATTTGAGTAAACTCGTTCCCTCAATTCATTTGAGTAAACTCGTTCCCTCAATTCATTTGAGTAAACTCGTTCCCTCAATTCATTTGAGTAAACTCGTTCCCTCAATTTATGAGTAAACTCGTTCCCTCAATTCATGAGTAAACTCGTTCCCTCAATTTATGAGTAAACTCGTTCCCTCAATTCATGAGTAAACTCGTTCCCTCAATTCATGAGTAAACTCGTTCCCTCAATTCATGAGTAAACTCGTTCCCTCAATTCATGAGTAAACTCGTTCCCTCAATTCATGAGTAAACTCGTTCCCTCAATTCATGAGTAAACTCGTTCCCTCAATTCATGAGTAAACTCGTTCCCTCAATTCATGAGTAAACTCGTTCCCTCAATTCATGAGTAAACTCGTTCCCTCAATTTATGAGTAAACTCGTTCCCTCAATTCATGAGTAAACTCGTTCCCTCAATTTATGAGTAAACTCGTTCCCTCAATTCATGAGTAAACTCGTTCCCTCAATTTATGAGTAAACTCGTTCCCTCAATTTATGAGTAAACTCGTTCCCTCAATTCATGAGTAAACTCGTTCCCTCAATTCATGAGTAAACTCGTTCCCTCAATTTATGAGTAAACTCGTTCCCTCAATTCATGAGTAAACTCGTTCCCTCAATTCATGAGTAAACTCGTTCCCTCAATTTATGAGTAAACTCGTTCCCTCAATTCATGAGTAAACTCGTTCCCTCAATTCATGAGTAAACTCGTTCCCTCAATTCATGAGTAAACTCGTTCCCTCAATTTATGAGTAAACTCGTTCCCTCAATTCATGAGTAAACTCGTTCCCTCAATTTATGAGTAAACTCGTTCCCTCAATTTATGAGTAAACTCGTTCCCTCAATTCATGAGTAAACTCGTTCCCTCAATTTATGAGTAAACTCGTTCCCTCAATTCATGAGTAAACTCGTTCCCTCAATTTATGAGTAAACTCGTTCCCTCAATTTATGAGTAAACTCGTTCCCTCAATTTATGAGTAAACTCGTTCCCTCAATTTATGAGTAAACTCGTTCCCTCAATTTATGAGTAAACTCGTTCCCTCAATTCATCTGAGTAAACTCGTTCCCTCAATTTATGAGTAAACTCGTTCCCTCAATTCATCTGAGTAAACTCGTTCCCTCAATTTATGAGTAAACTCGTTCCCTCAATTCATGAGTAAACTCGTTCCCTCAATTCATGAGTAAACTCGTTCCCTCAATTCATGAGTAAACTCGTTCCCTCAATTCATGAGTAAACTCGTTCCCTCAATTTATGAGTAAACTCGTTCCCTCAATTTATGAGTAAACTCGTTCCCTCAATTTATGAGTAAACTCGTTCCCTCAATTCATCTGAGTAAACTCGTTCCCTCAATTTATGAGTAAACTCGTTCCCTCAATTCATGAGTAAACTCGTTCCCTCAATTCATGAGTAAACTCGTTCCCTCAATTTATGAGTAAACTCGTTCCCTCAATTTATGAGTAAACTCGTTCCCTCAATTCATGAGTAAACTCGTTCCCTCAATTCATGAGTAAACTCGTTCCCTCAATTCATGAGTAAACTCGTTCCCTCAATTCATGAGTAAACTCGTTCCCTCAATTTATGAGTAAACTCGTTCCCTCAATTTATGAGTAAACTCGTTCCCTCAATTTATGAGTAAACTCGTTCCCTCAATTTATGAGTAAACTCGTTCCCTCAATTTATGAGTAAACTCGTTCCCTCAATTTATGAGTAAACTCGTTCCCTCAATTCATGAGTAAACTCGTTCCCTCAATTTATGAGTAAACTCGTTCCCTCAATTTATGAGTAAACTCGTTCCCTCAATTCATGAGTAAACTCGTTCCCTCAATTTATGAGTAAACTCGTTCCCTCAATTCATGAGTAAACTCGTTCCCTCAATTCATATGAGTAAACTCGTTCCCTCAATTCATGAGTAAACTCGTTCCCTCAATTCATATGAGTAAACTCGTTCCCTCAATTTATGAGTAAACTCGTTCCCTCAATTTATGAGTAAACTCGTTCCCTCAATTTATGAGTAAACTCGTTCCCTCAATTTATGAGTAAACTCGTTCCCTCAATTTATGAGTAAACTCGTTCCCTCAATTCATATGAGTAAACTCGTTCCCTCAATTCATATGAGTAAACTCGTTCCCTCAATTCATTTGAGTAATGGAGTCTCCCAAAACTTGTATATTTAAGTTCACTTAACTTGGTGTTCACTGTACTTAAATTGTTATGTTCACCAAACTGGGTACACCAGTTCAGTACACCATGCTGGGTACAACCAATCAAAACTTTGTAACAGTTTTTCTGTTACTAATAGCTTCTCAGTAAAGCAGTGCTATTATTCACCTGAGCATTAGGGAGCGCTCTGATTGGAAACATGCTGGGGCGTACCTATTTAAGGGATAAGAGAAGGAGAAAGAGTAGGAAGTTGATCCTCTACCTTCACGGAGATGCTTACCTCATGGCTTTTGCCCTGGTTGAGGAACTTTATAGTTCTAAGCTCATCTGAATAAATTATGCATCTAAATTGTGACAAATTTTCTTTGATTCTTACTATTTGCTTTTACTTTTGCGGTTTTGTTCTGGTGTTTTGTAGCTTGTTTTATGTTCAAAGTTGCTCTGTATATCAGATTTATTTTTTTGATTGTCACCATTGTAGGGATTAATACGTCGATTCTTGATGTGTGTGTGGGTCTAACTAATGCCGTAGATTTAAACTTTTTGTGCAGATAATAAATAAATAAAATGTTCAATTACCACAACATTGAAGGATCTCATGGCTATTATTATTAATATTTTAAAACTATTATAAGCCACTTTGACAACTAGAGCATTAGACTCGGCATGAGATCAGGGATTCTGCCAATACATTATGATGTTATCATCATCATCAATGAGAAACTTGAGGATAAATTCTCTTGACTCTTTGCTTCTTAACAAATATGTCTCACAAACACAAAGCAGCCAGATAACCACTACACTTTAAAAAATATTTAGAAAAAAAGTTTCCTGGTTGCCTTAAAATTTTGAGTTAATACGATGAACTTTTTTTGAGATTCGACAACCTTTATTAAAATATTATTATAAGATTTTGTAAGCTTATTGGGTAATTGTGTGTTTTATTTGTGATGACGCAGCCAAATTGTGCTATTTTCATGATTTATCACATTTTTATGTTGTTCAGATACAATAATATTTTGAGTTTCTATTTATTAAACAAATTTCCTTCATTGTATCAACTCACATTTTTAATTTCAATAAACTCAAAATTTTAAGGCAACCAGGTTACTTACTTTTTTAAGTTAAACCATAAAAAAACAACAATTTCTTTTACAGTGTAATATTATACAGTCAAGGGTCAAGAGCCCAACTAAAGCAAACACTGATCTCCATCATGGTGACTTTAAACAAAACTATTATTTTCATTAAAACAGAAATAAAATCAATATGGTTAGTTATGTTAGTTCACATATTATTGTTAGGTTTAGTAACTTATACATTTTTACTTACCGAATTTAAGATGAACAATGAAAAAGTCTCCATCTTATTTTGAATCAGCGACAGACGAGGGAATAAGGACCGCCTTTTTTAAATGTCCTCCAATCAATGAATTAGTTCTCTTGTTGCCAGGCAGAACTCCTTGCATGGCCAATCACATCAAAGCAAGACCAGAGCTATTTTATGATTAATTATGATTTTGGGTTCATACAACTTGAAATCTCAAGTTTATACATTTTGTAGGTTAATAAGTTATACTAACTTATATTTTTGAGTTTTTTGACTAAACTAGCAACATTTAGTCAAGATTACTTGTAAAAATCAGTATATTACTTAAAAAGATTGAGGAAATTATCATGCAGCCTCAGAGAGGAGCCTAAACTTATTCATAAAACTGTATATATAAAATAATACTGTATATATTAATTTATATAAAAATAAAGAGACCACTAAACATTGATAAATCAATGTAAAGTGGTCTCTTAATTTTTT
>NC_090178.1:49602830-49607830 GCF_024679245.1 Pseudorasbora parva
CAGAATATGTGTGTGATGTCATACAGGAAGTGGTCACTCACCTCTAGCTGACGGATATTGGTCTCTCTCTCTTTAATCAGCTCCAGGTCTTCTTCAGTGACAGGCTCCTCTTCTGTCTGCATCTGCCAGCCTTCATTTCTGTACAAACACACATTTCTTTACACTTTGGACATTAAAGGGATAGTTCGCCCCAAAATAAAGATGATGTCATAATTTACCCACCCTTATGTCAATGAAAACAAGCCTCAAAAACTCAAACCTGCTGTTTACAAAAGCCAAATGCAAAAATTGCTTTTCTTACTTAGTATTTTTGTCTTGTTTCTAGTCCAAACATCTAACAATTCTTACATCAAGAAACATTTACTAGACAAGTAAAAGTAATTGTCTTGTTTTGGGGGAAAAATAACTCAAAATGAAGAGTTTTTGCTTAAAATGAGATAAATAATCTGCCAATGGGGTGAGAAAAATAATCTTAATTCAAACAGAAAACAAGATTATTTTTCTCACCCCATTGGCAGATTATTTATCTTATCTTAAGCAAAAACTCTCT
Organism: Pseudorasbora parva; assembly: GCF_024679245.1. Lineage (NCBI taxonomy): Eukaryota > Metazoa > Chordata > Actinopteri > Cypriniformes > Gobionidae > Pseudorasbora > Pseudorasbora parva. The sequence goes on from NC_090178.1 coordinate 49,603,381, forward strand.
TCATTTTGAGTTATTTTCCCCCAAAACAAGACAATAATTTTTACTTGAGTACTTCTTAATGTAAGAATTTTTAGATATTTTGACTAGAAACAAGACAAAAATACAAAAATAGTATGAAGAGCATTTTTTTGCAATGCAATGAACTGAAGTACCTACTTTTCAAACGTCACAAGCTGTTCGTCTTGACCCAGCTCATCAACCTGCAAGATTAAAGGCTTTTTACAAAGGTAATAAGCAAAAAAAATCATCATTTTCAGGCCAAATATCTAAATATTCTTAAATCAAGATGCATTTACTAGATTAGTAAAACGACATGAGATATTTTTTCTACTTTTCTGGGGTAAAACATCAAAATGAAGTGAGTTTTTGCTTAAAACAGGCAAAATGAATGGGGTGAGAAAAATAATCTTATTTCTGATTGGGACGGAAACAAAAAAAAACTAATTTTGATTTTATTTTCAACAAAACAAGAAAAAATATCTCATGTGGTTTCACTGATCTAGTAAATGCATCTTGATTTAAGAATTTTTAGATATTTAGGCTAGAAACAAGACAAAATTACTAGGTAAGAAGAGCATTTTTTTCAGTGTTAGCAGTTGATGTTTGTGAAATGTGTGTTATTTTCCTGCGGTTTGGATCCGGCTCTAGCGCGGGCCACAGACTCGCGCTCCCTCTCCGCGGCTCGACGCTGCACCACCTGGAAGTTGTTGAGCGCGGCTGAGAAATCGTTCATCAGCCGGTCTTTCTGGATCCTCTGCTGCCTCTGAGAGGAAAAGAGAAGCTTTAGCATGAGCTCAACGGGCCGAGCGGAGGCCAGCCGGACGTCAGCCGGAGGTCAGCTCACCTGTTCTGAAGGGGAGCGTGGGGGGGGCAGAGAGCCCAGCTCTTTCAGGTGTCTGTTGGTCTCTTTGGCTAACTGGTTGGTGTAGTGCTGCATTTGCTGGCTGTGTGCGACATACAGAGATTCACACCAACAATGAATGTCACGGTTTATAACCAGGGTTTGGGAAGGTTACTTTGATCAATCAATTTTATTTATATCACGCTTTTACAATTCCGATTGTTTCAAAGCAGCTTTACAGTGTTAAACAGGACAATATTGCAGCAGAATTAGATTTGGCTGTACAGTGGTTCTGGAGAAAGCAGTGATGTTATCAGCTTATTTTAATTTATCATATAGCAACATGGTTCATACAGGTTTGAAACAACTTGAGGCCGAGTAAAGGATGACAAAATTTTAATTTTAAAGTGAACTATCTCTTTAACTGTAGGCTATGTGATTTCTCCTCGAGAGGCTGAAATCAACAACACTACCGTCAGTTCATTATTATACTATTATCCATTATCAATCGCCACTTACACTACATTAATGTAGAATTATTCTTGAATTTTGGTAATTCCCTAGTTATTTTTTTACTTTTTTTTTTATCAGGATACGGTCGGGCAAGTAAAACCTCTTTCACAAACTACACCAGTTGCCTGATTGGTGTAGTCTATATAATATCTGTTATGTACCGATATCAGCCTAGTCTGTGATAACTGGACTCACAGTCGGTCCTGGAGCTCTGGTGTGTCCGGTCTGGTGCCGAGTTGGAACAGCATGCTCTTGATTTGGCCAGCTATGCACAGAACAAATGAGACATTATAACACTGAATTATGGGAAAATACTATAGAAATATGCAATTATAATTGTGTTTATTAGAATTTTTGCGACATATACAATCTTCACTGTTAGGAGAAACATATACTCACTGTTTTGTGTGATTTTCTGGATGTTTGAGCTGCATGTCTGAGTGAGATTGTTGAAGTCTCTCGGCTGAGAGTGACAGCTGTCAATCATTCCGTAAGACATGATGTCTGAAAACAGCATATGTTTACATCAGATGTTTGATTGTAATTTCCCCAACATTATATTAATGGTTAAATGCTTTCTCGTATTAGATAAGATAAATTAGATAAGATTACAATTTGATTAGATTAAAAAAAACGTCATTAAGGCTGAGGAAATCTTAAAATACTGCGTATAACGCAACGCAATTCATTTCATATCGGCTCGGGCTGAGAACAGGCCTTTCACCATGATACAATATTTACTGTATTTAATGTTCTATTGTCAATACTTGCCGTAATGTCAACATTTATTAATTTAGAAAGCGTGAGGGAATGATCGCGTACCTGTGATGCTCAGATGCGGGAACGCGCTTCTCCTCTCACAGAAATAACGGCAGAACACGAAGGTTCGTTGAGCGGGCGTGGCCAGTTTCGACGGGTTTAAATAATAACTCTTATATTTCATTTATTTACTTTATTTAATGTCGATTAAAGTTCTCAGTGCCACTGTGAATGTATAAATTAATGTATATAACCTTGCTGAAGCAGAAATAAGGGCGATGCTGTCACGTGGTCAATGTTACTTTTCTTAGCGCTTGTCAAGGCGGTCCAATCACAGTCATTTGTGGTTTTGATTAATATTCAACGCTTGTCTCTTCAAGTCTAGCTGAATTTACACACTCATGTCTTCTCTTTTCTTGTTTATGCCATGAAAATGTTGTTTTTATGTTTTTTTTTTTTTGTAATGTAATGTTTGTTTGTAATGTTTTTTGAATGTAAGCCTATATTGGTCTTCTCTTCACTAAAAAAGTATTTATACTTTTAAAGTTGTGTTTAATATTGAGCGACTGGCAGGATTTGTGGAGTCTCATGACTTTCACAGGATAATAATCTCACATGATCACATGACTGCAGTTACACTGAGCCTGTGCTCACAGACACATGATTATTTGTTGAGCTAAATATTAAACTATGAAAGAAGGGAACTGCATTTTAGTGTTTAGAAAGAAACTAAAAAGAAACCGTAATAATAACGACAGTTGGATATGAGTAGCATCATGTTCTATTGTTGTGCATTATATGCTTGATTCAATTATTCCCACTCTAAGAAGAGGAACACAGAGGATTGTTCTTGTTTTCTACTCTTATCTCTCTTGTTCACAAAGACTTTGCGTCATCATTCGTAGATTGTTTGTCATGTCTCAAACATTCTAATTTATTCCATAATGTAGTCTCTTAAACAGACTTTATTTAGGCTTTTATTCACATGCAAACTTTGATCAACGCACAAATATATCAAATAAAAAAAGATGTAGGCCTATTGTATAGTGAAATTCCATCACACTGAATTGAATTATCCTTGTGAATTAAGATTTTTAAATGAGTAGTCTAAAAAACTAAAGCTTAATAAAACATTTTGTTATAGATAGATAGATAGATAGATAGATAGATAGATAGATAGATAGATAGATAGATAGATAGATAGATAGATAGATAGATAGATAGATAGATAGATAGATAGATAGATAGATAGATAGATAGTTTAAATGACAGTTTAAATTTGGCAGTTTAAATTTGAATTTTGACAGTTGGGGTTTGAACAGTCAACATTCGGTCATGTAAGTCTATGGATTTCCCCCCAGTTTTTATAGTCATTTTTAGGAAAACCGTAAGTTGGATCAGTTAGAAAAGAAAGCAATGCGAGCCAGAAAAGTCTCTGAAGGTCTGAGCCGAGTTTGGTGCTTGAAGAGTTAAAGCTCTAGGAGGAGTTACAGTCAGAAATATTAGTCTCAGAAGAATAGTACACTACGTAAGTTTAAACAACTTTTTAGTAAGTTTGCTTTATTAATTACAAGGACAAAAAGCGCTTTTTACCAGTTGAAATCTTGTATTTACTGTAATTTAAACATGGCGTGTATGCGCCTATTTTCCCGCCGAACCATGTAACTGCTGCCAGGTTGTTTTTGTAGTCCGCGAGTTGAAGGTGAATAGCTAAACGATTGCAGTTTTAAGGATTTAGACCACTTTTGCAATCTGTTAGTATCTATAGGCTATAATCAATATCAGGGGGAGAACCGGGACGAAAGTAACAAATCAATTTTCTCAGAGCCCTGACCACATTTGCATTCTATGACTGACCGGGTCCGTCATCGTTTCCCGCGGTTGGGTCAGAAATATAGTTTTCGAGTACGGAAAGTAAATTACTGAAGCGGTACTTTTTTTCCTAATTAGACCTACAAGTTGTGTTTCTCGTTTCATGTGTCACAGTAATGATCCCTCTACAGATTATTTATTGCTGTTACACATCCTGAAGGTTTGTCTTTTCAGAGTTTTTCAGTATGAAAGTAAATCGTGTTTAAATGTCAGGACGAAAGTAACACTTTTGTCGCACTTTTATATCTAATGCATATTATACTCATTTAATTTTCATATTGTTCATATTGTTGAAGAAAAAAATTATCAAATAGATTAACATTGCACAAAAAATATTCTAAACCTACAAGTTTGTATTGTCAGGCTTTATTTGAAACATTTGATTAAACTTAAAATTTAAAATGAAAATATAATTTAATTTTTTTTTTTGCAAACATAAAGTAGCTACAATATATGTTAGCAGTT
>NC_090178.1:49612830-49617830 GCF_024679245.1 Pseudorasbora parva
AAATATCTTGATGGAACATGATCTTAATATCCTGATGATTTTTGGCATGAAAGAAAACTGTATATTTTTGTGTTGTTAGTTATTGCTACAGATATACCCGTGAGACGCACGACTGGCCAAGAGCTGCACAATCACATTTAGTGTACGCAGATTCATGAATATGCAAATGAGCCCCGCCTCCACTCAGGTAAACGCTGCACAACAGCAGGAGGAAATATCGGCTTCATTCAGACAGAAACGGGTTCATTAGAAGAGGAAGAGTGAATTAAACAGGCTCGTCTACAAGGCGATGTGGTTAACGAATCGCTCTCTACATCATCGGACACATGACGGTAATTCATATGATTAGCCTTTGGCTTGACTACATTATCAAACCGCTAATAATGTGCTGCTAAAGTCACACAAACCATCTAAGATTCGCTGCCATCTAACAATCAGCATCCTCAGAAATGATGAAAGGCCCCGCCCACACGTGACAGGATTGGTCACATGTGTGTGATGCAGGAAACAGGGGCGTGTCTTTAGTTCACTGCAGTGTGAAGCAGAAAATACTCAGCAATGGTATTATTATTAATATTAAACACCACAGGGAGCCTTTAAGAATATTTGAATAACGTCTGGACATCCCTTTTGGCCTACTCTTCAACACAGGCATGCTTGATGTGGACATGAAGGAACTGGAAGTAATATTAGCCACATTTTTGGCTCGTTATTTAATTGAATTAGGGGCAAAAACACGTTGGACACCATGAATGAAATGTGGTAAAACCACGTCTCCTGTTCTTTCTTTCTCGCTCTCTCCTTTCAGCTCAGCTATTTATTGATGAGAAAGCGATTTGGGCATCATTATGTGTAAGTGAGAAGCTTTAATTACAGGGGCGTGTCTTTGGTTCACAAAAATTTTAAGCAGAAAATACTCAGCAATGGTGTTGACTGATGAATCTGCACATGGACACATTAAGACATCACACAGACATTTTTTAAAGTACTTAAGTATCAAAAGTGCATGTCCTTCTTTATGTCGCCGCATTATTGTATTATAGTTGTATAAATGCACATTATGCCATCATGGTTTAAGCCAGTCAGTGACGCTCCATCTGACACACTAGCAGACGACTAACTTAAACTCATTTAAATACTTGTAGAAAAGTTACAAAGCTCTTTATAAAGCTGCTGTCACTTTAAGGCCGAATGCACGGATCCAATACACTGATACACATCTGATATTCTCACACTGTTCACCTTCACTGAAGACAGAATCAACTTTGTTTATGTGAATCCTCCACTAAATGAGCATTTGGACATCCGTCTTCTTCCATTTTGCTCTAAACTATAAATCAGTGTTTAATAAATGCTGTGAAATCATTGAACTTCACGAGACTCTACAAGAGTGATTCCTGAAAGGCTTTCTGCAAAAACCCAAACACCTTTAAAAGAAGAAAAAAATCATCACTGACTTTCAAAGCTGCGACAGAAACGACTTTCCACTTAAGTTCATAATTAATTATCGTATTTAATGGAAATGCACTTTTACCGTTGGTTAGCCTACATGAAATAAGTTACAATAATGAAGGATAAACTGAATTTCAGAGCATTTCATGTATTTGAAGGCTGCTTTTAGATCATAAATGTAATATTAAATGTCATATTATGTGACTACGCATTATTTTTCAGCGAGCTTACGACCTGCTAGCTAGTTTTTGCCTTAAGATCAAATGGTGCAAACAAAAAAAGTACACTGTAAAAAATAAAAACAGAAAATGTACTGGTCATTTTCTGCCAGTACATTATCCAGAAATTTCCATTGACCATTAAAACACAAACTAACTCAATGTGTAATTCAAAATACAGATAAAACACATGTAAAAAAACAATAAGGAAAATTCCTTAATGTTTATACAGTACATTGTGCCCTATTTTTACATTGTGCCCTATTTTTACATTGTCACTTTTTATTACAGCGTACAGTGTACCAAGCCTCCAGCGTGGACTTTACGTTCCAATTTAAGAAAGAACTTACGAACGACTGGTGCAACCATACACTCTTAGAAATAAAGGTTCTGCAATGGTATTTTGGCAGGGTGTGGTTCCATGAAGAACCTTTATTATCCAAAGAACCTTTCCATTACACAAAACTTTTCAGTGCAAAAAGGTTCTTTAGGCTGCGTTCACACTTGTAGTTCGGTTAGTTCGGTTGGTTTGGTCCGGACCAAAAAACAAAAAAACAGCTGCTTACCGAACATCTAAATCAACTGTGTGCTGATTAAACGCTATCATTTAATGTGTCTACATACAACATCATTTACCCGCTGAGAACTCATGAAGAGCTCCTAAAATGTTCAAAACATTCAAAACGGCTCCAGGATTTCCTCCGTTGCAGAAACGAAGAACTGCTGCAAAAGAGACGGCGGTTCTGTCGTCTGTATGGGCAACACAGGTCCTTAATGAGAAGAACCAGGTTTGCTTTTTGTGCGTTTTTTCTAGCCTTTTTGAAACATGCTCATCAGACCAAACATTGATGAGGCCCTTATCTCCTCGTTGCTGCACGTTTGTCCTCTAACGTTAAAGTTATACTCATTTGGGATACACCGATCTTTCCACGTCGTCAAATCAGCTGACTGTGCGTCGCATCTTGTGACATCACGTCATGTTTTTGGTCCGTTTACATGTGTTTGGTCCGTGTTGCGTTCATATATCAATTGAACCGCACCAGAGTTGGTTTGGAGGCGGACCGAGACCCGTCTTTTAGCTTGTTTGGTGCGCACCAGGGTTCGGATGGCAGCGTTCACATACACTGTAAAAAAAATTGTTGGTTTTTATTTTAACTTATAAAAGTAAGTAACCTGGTTGCCTTAAAAATGTTGAGTTTATTGAAATTTAAAATGTGAGTTGATACAATGAAGGAAATTTGTTTAATAAATAGAAACTCTAAATATTATTGTATCTGAACAACATAAAAAAATGTGATAAATCATGAAAATAGCACAATTTGGCTGCGTCATCAGAGATAAAACACAATTACCCAATGTGCTTACAAAATCTTTTAATAATATTTTAATAAAGGTTGTCAAATTTAAAAAAATGTTCATTGTATTAACTCAAAATTTTAATTTCAATGAAATCTAAATTTTAAGGCAACCAGGAAACTTTTGTTCTAAATCATTTGTTACATTGTATGTTCAAATGACCCGCACTAACCGAGCAATTGCACCAGGGTTCGTTTTGATCCAACCACACATGACAAGTGTGAATGCACCCTTCAAAATAGTTAGAAAAAAATGGTTCTTTAAAAAAACAAAACAATTTCCTGCACAGTTTAGCTCCAGCCCCAATCAAACACACCTAAAACAGCTAATCAATGTCTTACAGGTCCTATAAAGGCATTAGGTGTTTCAGGTGTGGGGTTGGATGGCCACCAGGACCGAGATTGGGGACCCCTGTTCCATGGCATCCCTGTGAAACCCCATTTTTGGTATTTCCTGGCACCTGTATTTTGTATCCTGATGCTTAGATTTTGACTGTGTGTCTATATGTTGGACCAGGAGCCTATTGCACAAAGGGATTAAGCTGAGATATCTTGGTGATCCTGGCTGAATTTATCCGCTAATATACAGTTATCTTTCATTATTGTTAGCGTTCTTGGTGTGTGTGTGTCTTCAGGGGACGTTTACACGACAGCGGTGTACTAACTTGTGCATATAGATGATAAGATCACCAAGATATCCCGGCTTAATCCTAGTTTTATGCAACAGGCCCCAGGTTTGGTGTTGTGTTAGGCCACTTTATTCCACTGTGTTCAGATGCAACAATACAGTTAGTCCACGGTTTAATACACACCTCGGTTTTTAACAGCGGTTTTCGGTTCGGTTGTTTTTTTTGCTGTTCTATTCTTAGGTGACAGGAACAGAAAAGGTTAAGGAGAAAATGTTTTTATTGCAAGACTCTTTCTTTATTTCACTTAAAAGACTTGAAAACCCTTACTTAAACTTAAAGCTTTACTTTAAAAAACCTGTGTACACATTCCCAGTGTATTGTATAATATAAAAATATATATACAATACCTTGCGAAAGTATTCGGCCCCCTTGAACTTTGGGACCTTTTGCCACATTTCAGGCTTCAAACATAATGATATGAAACTCTATTTTTTGTGAAGAATCAACAACAAGTGGGACACAATCATGAAGTGGAACGAAATTTATTGGATATTTCAAACTTTTTTAACAAATCAAAAACTGAAAAATTGGTTAACCCTACAAAGGGTTAAATTACCCCCTTAAGTTAACCCTTTGTAGCGGCACCTTTTGCTGCGATTACAGCTGTAGGTTTCTTGGGGTTTGTCTTTATCAGTTTTGCTCATCGAGAGACTGAAATGTTTGCCCGTTCCTCCTGCAGAACAGCTGGAGCTCAGTGAGGTTGGATGGAGAGCGTTTGTGAACAGCAGTTTTCAGCTCTTTCCACAGATTCTCGATTGGATTCAGGTCTGGACTTTGACTTGGCCATTCTAACACCTGGATATGGTTATTTTTGAATCATCATTGTAGATTTTGCTTTATGTTTTGGATCATTGTCTTGTTGGAAGACAAATCTCCGTCCCCAGGTCTTTTGCAGACTCCATCAGGTTTTCTTCCAGAATGGTCCTGTATTTGGCTCCATCATCTTCCCAACAATGTTAACCATCTTCCCTGTCCCTGCTGAAGAAAAGCAGGCCCCACACCATGATGCTGCCACCACCATGTCTGACAGTGGGGATGGTGTGTGTTCAGGGTGATGAGCTGTGTTATTTTCACGCCAAGCATAACGTTTTGCATTGTTGCCAAAAAGTTCAATTTTGGTTTAATCTGACCAGAGCACCTTCTTCCACATGTTTGGTGTGTCTCCCAGGTGGCTTGTGGCAAACTTTAAACAACACTTTTTATGGATATCTTTAAGAAATGGCTTTCTTCTTGCCACTCTTCCAGAAAGGCCAGATTTTTGCAATATACGACTGATTGTTGTCCTA